>NC_139707.1:39841576-39876586 GCF_964188405.1 Protomyctophum parallelum | reverse complement strand
TCTCAATGCTTACTTGTTGACGATATACTATTGTTGCCTCCACCAGTCTGTCTGTACGGCCAAAGGCCGGAGACTTATGTTTTCGACCCTGGACACATTTTACTATTTTATAGCCAACGTCACGGTACCCGTGTTGGGCGTCTATGATCTTGCATGGTCAGCTGATTTGCTCACATCATTGTTGTACTACTCACTGGCCTTTTCTCCAAATCCACGATGTTACCAGTTAAGTAGACACTATTTTTGGCCTGAGTTCCAAATGTGTTCCAAATGTGTTCCAAATCCCTGTCTCAGACATCAGATTGGGAAGGATTGCGACAGAGCTATCTCTGGATTTCAGTATTGTTCCAGTGTGCCCTTGTTGTTTGTTTACCAGCTCTCTGTCTCTCTCCAAGCACTGTCAGACTGCCTGCATAGTCTCTTATTCTTAATAGTTGAGAGTGAGACCCCTCCAGTGCTTTCCACTGGTCCAGCAGTCCATTACTGGGTGGTGCTTGCTTGTCCTTCATACAGTAATCAGTTTTGTCCTCCACTCCAGTGGCGTAAAGGGCCTTGCAAACAGGCAGCGAGAAAACACGCCTATAGTTCATTTTCAATGAAACCTGCGTTTCTTGCTCGGAGAAGTCGCGGTGCGACAACGCAAGCGTATTTACGTGAGCGCGTGCTCATTACCTGCACACGCTCGTAACGACTCACCAGACCTGGATTCTGTTTAGCTTTTTTTTTACGCTTGCATTGTTAATTTGTTGCGCCCCCCTTCAACAGACCTGGAGAAGACCTGTGTTGATCCAGGCAACAGCGCCTGCGTTCCTGCTTCACGTTTGCAAGGCCCTTAATGGTGATTTATTTTTAGGTTCTTTTTGCGATACCACAGCATTTTAATGACGTCACGTGCACGCACGACAAATGACTCATGACAAATGAATTAATTCAAACGACCATAAAACAGTAACGACACACTCTACCAGAAAGGCTGGTATAGAGTGTGTTAATTGTTACTGTTGTTAACTTGTTACTAGCATCATAATACTGTGTTGATAATCTACTGGTTCCGACTTGTCAACACATAGTAGCCCATGTGCCTATACAGACTAGCCTACAGTACTTAACAGGTCACACATGGACCATTTAATATGCACGAGTTGCGTCGGTAGCTTTTGTAGCTTTGTGAAAATGGGCAGCCAATGTATCTTATGTTGTCGGAGGAGACGATTCTTTTTCCTCACCTCCGCAGCAGCCCCTTGACTGGGCTCCCCAACAGATGCTTACGCTTCTGTCATGGCGATTGGGGACGTGTTCTAGCCGCGTGCACCGTTCCGTACCTGCGCGTTATTATCTTTTTGTACCACGCTGTGGTACTGTATTCTATACGAGCATGACACCACTGGCGAGAGCGCCTCCTGGTGGTGCGCTCTGCCAACGTCACCTTCCGCCTCACTATAGTGATTGGCCCCCTGTCGGGATGCTCTGGGTTGTGGCAGAGTAGAAGCATTTCAAAGACTATAAAATGTAACCGAGGCCGTCTATGTCACTCTGTGTCGGCGGTGACCCGATACACTGCAGCGGCATCATTTCAACTCAATATCTGACACGTGGGGCAATATGGAGCGGTCAACGACACGGAGGTCATCTGGCAAAGAGCTCAACTCTTGCATGCCTCTTTGTTGCTCTTGTTCACCAGTATGCTTCAATACTCTGGAAAAGCCACGGATGGGGGACAACTTGTGTTGGGTTTCTCCCACCCTTCTATAATGTATATCTCTCTGCTTTAGCTGTCTATCTGGACTATAGTGTATATCTTTCAGCTTTAGCTGTCTATCTGGACTGTACTATTTGCTAGCTATACTGTGTGATATGTCTCCAGTATGATATCCTCTCTTAACCCATTTTGGTGTTAGCATTATGTTATAATTTAGCTATTGAAAAATAGCAGATCTACAAGCTCATAGCGCGCCACCGAGTGGCGCGCTACGAGCTTGTAGGTCTGCTACTTTTGAAAACTGTCAGGATTTAGAAGACATTTTTAGAATCTGATCTCAGGTCAAAATGGGTTAAAGGAACACCTTGTCTTCCCTTCCATGTTGATGCTACTCAATCATGCTAGAGGCAAGCTGGATAGAATCTGTACCTCTGTTCTCTTCCTTTATTCTCTGTAAACGGGGGGTTTCTGTAAATGGCTCTCTGGGTCTGGCTGCTGGAGAAATTACATCTAGATGTGCTGCCGGTCACCAAAAACCAGACAGTCAATTTCATAATCTCATCAGTTATGTAATAAACTGACACATGGTGGGGACACATGGCTGCACTCAAATCAGATTTGGAGTGTTGTTTGGCTTAGACACGTTGCGAGATCACACACTCAAATGTCATATCTTTCTTGTTACTTTTATAGTGAATGCTTTGGAGTCAGGCCTGTACATCTACGTAGATTGATAGTGGCCTCTTGGCATGCTGTTGTTTGGATATTGCCTGCCAACAATGAGTCTGACCAGTGAATGACAAACAAATCACAGACAACAACTTAATTGTGACTGTGAGCGTGATGCTTGTTGGAGTTTGTCCAGTGTGATTTTTTGTTTTGTTTTGTTTTAAGGGCACATGATTCATAGTACCATGATCCTCTTCCTAGGAGGAGTTGTTGGTCTGAAAATCAGAACCTTACCTGTGTGTGCGCCTGTGCGGTTCTGTTCTGTGTGTGTGTGTTGGTCGGTCGGTCGGTTGCCCTCTTCCACAATGATCTCCAGTTCACAGTCTACACTCCACAACACAGCTCATATGATGTGCACCAGTGTTTGAATACACAGAGTTATTATGTAAACCAGCACATCATTAGTGTTATCGTGTGATGACACCTTGCTATTTTCATGGAACATGCTTTTTAGTCTAACACAAACACGGACTGAAGGGTGTTGGTGGTGGTGCTGCTTTGAGGGCTGTTGGACAACAAAAGGCAGATGGTGTGAAAAAAATGGAACGTCACAAATGTAGCTTATCAAGCATGTGCAGTATCCTGCCATGGGGGGGATAACAGGAACTGGGTTTGGGCTAAAACCAGCGGAAGAATGTGGACTCTGTTGATCCCCGTCGTCTAAAAATACTTATCATTTAAGTCCGGGTGTGCTTTTCTCTTCACACCCACCACATGTTTACACTCGTACACGTACAGCCGACAGCGAAGGTAGCAACGCACTGCCTCTGTAGTGCCATACTGTACATAAACATTGCACGTACGCAGGCACACGGGTCACATTTGCATATAACCTCAATTCTGTGTGTACATTTTTTACACATAAAACTAACACGCCGTGTATGCATTCCTTTTCTTCATAATTAGATGCACTTGGAGAAGAACAATGGATGTTCCAGTACAGGTCTTTCCCCATGGGCCTATAGGCGTTCAGTCAGGACCTCCTCTTCCCAGCGCCAGCAACCAAGTTAGATCAGCACGTTTATGTAGAATTGATGTAATTGCTGTCAGTCCAGGACAGGAGTGAAGCAGATGTTTGTATGTCGACTAAGAGATATCCATCTTTGTTTTTACAGATCTGTTTTTTTTTGTTGCTTTAATAGGCACTGGCTGGTTCAGCCATAAATCTTTTGAATTTGACACATACTGCCGACTCCGGCCCGTCAACTGTGATAAGACGACCCCAAGCTTTGCGAACAAAACAAAAGGAAATGCATACTGTTCTGCATCCCAACATGAGATTGGAACTGTACTGTAGATTTACAGTTGTTTGCTTATGCTGTGCGATGATTTAGGCTTCCGCTCTTGTCAGCTTTGCTTTTACCAACAGGAAAAAACACACGGGAATAGTACACATGAGTACATTTCTATGACGCAGAATGGAAAATTGGTCAATACAAATTTGGGAGCTTTTTAAAACGGTGTGTGGATCTCCTCTCTCCTTCCTCAGTCATTTTTTTGGATCCTTCACCCGTTGAAATTCGTGGATGTGCGTGCACCTCTTGACCATTCTACATTTCTACGACGGCCTAGAATGCTATTATGAATTCCATTTGGTTCAGCATCTCAGTGACGTCTACTCATTTTTGTTAGATTTGTAAGACCAGGATGGGAGTAGTTTCAGTTTTACTCCAGCACATCCACCGTTTCCAATGGGCTTATTACCCGGAATAACTTATGAAAGGAGAAGAACAGCTTGGATTGTTGTTGAACCATGTCAGCTGATCGTGCTGTCCCGAGGAGAGAGGGGAAGAGCTTGCTGGGTCGACGAGAAGCCGGACCGGAGTTTTCACTTTGAAGCGCTTTGGTAATGTGGGAGCCGTTTCTTCGAGGGAAGCTGGCGAGCAAGTGCAAGCGCTGTGTCATCTCGGTGTTCAGCTGTGCCCCCTTCAGTGGGATCTGCGGCCGCCGCAAGCCGCAACAACAGGTCTGAATCTTTACATAACCTTCTCTATGAGAGCTGAGGAATGCAAACTGGAAAGGGCAGATTCACCACACACACGCCCCCCCCCGCCTTGTGTGTGTGGATACTCTCACACACACACACACACCCTCTCTTTCTTATCTCTCCCCAGTAGCTTTGAGGCTAGGGCTCCCTCCTGACCCCGAGCAGTGTGTGTGTGTGTGTATGCGTGTGTGTTCATGTGCAGTGGACAGGACAACAGGCAGAGCTAAGATTGCACAGCCAGATCTGGACTGAGAGGGTCGAGATAGAGAGACACACGGTAGCAGCTGCAACCTTGCATTAAGAGTCTCATTCTGACAGAGGACAAATAGAGGGACGCAGCTTATAGACAGGACGACTGCTGCTGCTGCTGTTCCCGCTGCAACTCACTGCGAATATACTATTGCAGAACTTACAGCTACAACCGTCTGCTTTTGTTGTACAGCTGGGAGGATAAAAAAAACCAAACTAAAAAGATTGTGTGGGCGCACGCGCGCCCCGTGCTGGTTGAGGATGAGGATGAAGGAGTTGTCCCTGCGTCAGGACCCTGACCTGAGGAAGGAGTTGGCCCTGTTGGCACGCGGCTGTGACTTTGTCCTGCCCTCGCGCTTCAAGAAGAGGCTCAAAGCCTTCCAGCAAGGACAGCAGGCAGGTGTACATTATGATAGTGTGTCCCACAGTCCATTAATGTGGACAGACTTGATTGCGGCTGGTCACACTGGTGACTAGTACATGGTCTCTTCTCTTATAGTAGTACAGGATGCTGCGGATATTTATGCTTTGACATAATGTGTACCAGTTACTCAGTTACACTGTGTGTGTGTGTGTGTGTGTGTGTGTGTGTGTGTGTGTGTGTGTGTGTGTGTGTGTGTGTGTGTGTGTGTGTGTGTGTGTGTGTGTGTGTGTGTGTGTGTGTGTGTGTGTGTGTGTGTGTGTGTGTGTGTGTGTGTGTGTGTGTGTGTGTGTGTGTGTGTGCGCGGCTGCGCGCGCATAATTGTGTTATGTTTTGTCTTCCTAGTGACAGGTGGTTAGTCTCAAAATTCTCCAGCCACTTTCACTGTTTGGCTACCTGCCAAAGTAGCTGTTAGTGAGTGGATAAACTTAGCAGCCTTACCTACCAAGTCCAAATACACCAGCCTTTGAATAGCTCAGATTCACACTATGGATGTCACCATCCACTTGAAAATTGTATTATTCATTTACTTTTCTTTGGGGGTCTCATTGGGTTTTGCCTCACAGAAAAAGATGACTTACTTTTTGTAACGTCTGGCTTTCAGAAAAACAATCACACTTGTGGCAGCCAAGGCTATGGACTTTCAACATTTTGCTTTAAGGCGCAGTGACGTCATGTGGAAGTTCACTTGAGTGTGATTTATTTATTTTTTTAGTTTAGCTATAGTTTATCAAAGAAAGTTGTGTCCTTGACAACTATGTTTGTGTTTGACCGCCTGACTGCATCATAGTGAATGTGTGGAATATCACAGGGATTAGCAGCTGTGCTTAGGGGGGCTCTGCTAGTGGTTAGCATTAGGAGGGGGGGGTGGGGGGCACTGCATGCTGAGCAGCAGTAGATGTCTATGTCCTTTTATAGCCATGGCTGACACCCCCCTACACACATACACACACACACAGGACAGTGGAGGGCTGTGGATCAGCTGCGTTTATCATCCGGTGCATTTCACTGAGCAGAACGCCACACAACTTTTCCAAATAATCAACATGGACAAACACGCGTGCACTGCACACCATACAAGGTTACCCGAATACCCGCCAGATAGAAGACATGGATGGATATAGCCCCCTACATGGGGTGTTGTTGTCTTAATAACCTAGAATTACAGATTCGATCTTCATTTAGCCAGTGAGATGCAGTCCGCCGGCATGAAGATGTGTGTTTATCAGATCTAACAATAGGCGATAACTGGATAGGTTTGAGTGGCTCCCAGCGGATGCCATTTTTATCTCCTAGCAGTGGCCTGTGAAAGTGTTTGTTTATGTGGGTTATTAAACTTAAGGCACAGAGAACGATCCAGTGCACATATTCTTTAATCATGTAAATAGCCTTTGGGCATGAGCTAGAAGAAGGCAGCAGCCAAGATGTTTTTGGCTGGACAGCAGTAGTGTGCCCAGTCCTATAAACACTGCTTGTTCCTGTATCCGTTGTTTCAAATTAATAGCCCCCTACAGCAGTTCATACACGGTCCAGACATACTAGGGTTTGACCTGGTTTTGCGTAGCAAATAGTAGCTAATAATGTGAGACATCACCACCACACATGCATGCATTTGGGATTTGAATATGTTTTATGTTTGTGTGCGCGCGAGCGTGAAAATATGAAAAGCCTGTAGCTGGAACTTAGTAGTGCCTCTTGGCTCACAAAGAGTGGAGGCTGTGCCATTGGATCTCCTAACAGTATGTTTGCTATGCTTAGCAGGTCTACGTGAATCAAACTGGTATGGAACTAAATTGATCATGACAGGTTAGGCCCTGGGCTTAATGTTACTGCATGATGTCATAGTTGTTAACCATTGAAAAGGAAAGATTGGTTCCAGTGTTGGTGGTTGTGGAACTTTTAGTGGCATGCTTTGCACACTCGAAGCCCTTGTAGGCAAAGCTGTCACTTTGCATCCCGGTTGGAGTCTGCTTTGGGGACGCAAGCACACACACACACACACACACACACACAATCACAGCTGTGCACAAGCACTGGCATACTCAAGGTTTTAAGTTACCAAGGAACACTTAGGAATGACATTCATAGGAGTTAGTTGGGATTGAGATGCACATAGACAGGGAGCTGAGGAAGAAACTGAGCTGGTCCGTTGGATCCATGTATGAGCCCTTAACTCCTACTGTACCTTCTGTCTACTCTACAGTACAAACTCAAACATGTACATTGCACAAAGCACATGGCCCGCCTTTCATCTATCGGCAAAGCTGTCATGAGCAACTGCTGTTTGCCTGCAATCAGGCCTGTCATTTAAACCCAGCCATGGTGGCTCCGCTCATTCTCACTCTGATGCATGCATGTCCATTCTTGTCATGGACATGGACAATGTGGTTATCTAGACGATTTGTTATCTCTCCTCTCACTGGATCACACACACATTCCTCTTCCCGAGATGAAGGCCAAACTGTGCCGTCTCTCTGTCTGTCCACAAGCTTTACTCCACCCTGTTTGTTTGATCATGGTCGCCGGGGTCATCCCTGGCTTTGTCCCTGGCCCCGAATTCTGTCCCCGGTTTCCCCACTTACCTCAATGTCGGGGGTTAGGTTTAAGGTTATGGCTTTCATGACCGCTGTGTAGGAACCCTTTTCAGTTTTCACGTGTGAAAGTTGAGAACGCCTTCTCTGTTGCATAATCTAGACTATAGTCACGACTCACTACTGTAGCTCACTGTCCAGAAGGTCAATGAGATCCACATCACAGGCTTTGCTGGTTGTTCCTCAGACAAAACTAATAACCAAAGGCGATCGAGCCTTTGCAGGTTTTGCCCCTAGGCTATGGAATGAGCTCCCACTCTGGTTAAATGTTGATTGCTTTATTTTACTCTACTTTTTCTATTTTGTCTTACTTTATTAGTGATTTAGTTCTTGACTTGTTTTATTGACTATTGACTAAAGCACTTTGTGACTGTAATTGTCTGTGAAAGGTGCTCTATAAATAAACTGTCTGTAAGCTAAAAATTCCTGATTCATTGTGTATTTTGGGGTGCTGTTTGGTATTCTATTGCCTACCTATACAGTAAAACCCTCAGTGTTACTGTTCATTTATTAACTGGGGGGTGTACAAATAGACCCATATTGGCTTTCAGACATGAGGTCATGTGACAGCCAAGTCTATGGACTTTTAATGTTTGTCATATTCATGCTCCCCCAAAAATCAGCAAGCCCCCAAAAACCATCATGCCCCACCAAAAATCATCATGCCTCCTGCGATGTCACGATAGAAGCCGCCCTTCACTTCACACAAGTGTGATTTATTTTATTTTTTACACTGCACTCTCACCACAAGCTCCCTCTACTCTCCAGCAATATAGGAGCCTATCTTTTCCTCGGCTCTTCATTGACACGATTTGCTGAATAATGCCATTCATTCGTCAGAAACAGGGCTGTGTGTCAGTCTATCAGGGGGCCAAAAGAATCGTAAATGGTCCATTCTGTACCTGCCAATGTCAGTTGACACGTCCTAATTGAAAGCCATTACGGATAAATGGTTAATGGGCAGGAGTGGTGGGGGAAATGATTTGCCTAGCAATCATAACTCTTCCCTAATGGAGCGGTGGTGGGGGTTAGCTGCGTGTGGGTTATGAGTGTTTACTAGGGCTAGCTAACGCCAATTTTAGCACATGGATGTGTTTGTGGATGTGAAGTGTTAGCATTTGCTAGTATCAGTAGCTAACACTGTTTGTTTCTGTCATGACCCCCTCCCACCCCTCTCTCTCTCTCTCAGGCCCAGGTGAAGCCGGAGGAGCCCGTCACCACAGCACTGAGTGAAAGCATTCCAAAGTTCTACTTCCCGCGTGGCAGGCCCAAAGCCAACCTCAACACCGACAGCCTCATTTCCAAGATCGAGAAAATATTTTCCCAATTCCCCAATGAAAGGGCCACCATTGAGGACATGGGGCAGGTTGCCAAGGTGAGAATGTGATTTGTAGCGCGCGGGGGGCTGCCACCGCCACCCGGCAAATTATTTTCATTAGCGCCATTAGCCCCTTCTGACTTTATAAAATGTTTGCTGCTTTTAACCCCATGGAAAATATTATGGCTGGTCGTCGTCCCCCCCCCTGAGGAATGCAAAGCCATGACCTGAGGGGAACCTGCACTTACAGAGAAATGACAGCAAGCGTTTTCCTCTGGGAAGATTTTGAATGAAACGATGCAGCACTTATCAACCATGGGATACTGTGTCATTGTTCTGCCTTTTCTCGTACTGCTGTATTGAAAGAAAGAGATTATGCGTGCGTGCCGTGTGTGTGTGTTCATCTACAAACATTTTGTTTTCTTCTCTCTTGTACACATCTTCCATTCTCTCCTCTCCACGTCTCTCCACAGGCCTGCGAGTGTCCTCTCTACTGGAAGGTCCCATTGTTCTTCTCGGCTGGAGGCGACAGATCGAGCTCAGTGTCCGTTCACAAGTTTGTGGCCATGTGGAGAAAGTAAGACAATGGCTTCTCTCATGCCCCAGTGCACCACGGGGACACACATACACACACACACACACACACACACACACACACACAATGGCAGCAGCTCAATGGTGATCTGAAGACACTGTACAGTCAGTTATCTTCCATTATGACCAATTCTTTATTTGTAACAAAAGGAAAGAAAAAAAGAAATCACTTAATGGAAGTCCACCAGCAGCCTCAAAGGAAGCACTTCTGTGCATAATACTGTACATGCGTAAAATAGTCAATTCAATGTCTCTTTCTGACAAAGAGAATACCACTGGGCTAGTATAGTGAAGGCCTGTGCAAGTGTTCAATGGGTTCTGCACTGTATGCTTGTTGTATGAGATAGTCAGTCATGCTGTTGTAATAATGTGGGAGCCCCGCACCTGGCCTTTTTATACAAGCTCGTGACCCAGTGAGACGAGAAGCCATGGCAGAGACTTGCATTATTTTAGCATCATTCCCCTTAAGTAAATTTTATGCAAAGAGTATGACATCATATGCAATTTTCACAGAAAGAGACTATTTTCTTTTTTTTTTTTTTTTACATTTTCTCCCACAACTCCTTTCCCAGTCCTCCCCACCCACCCACCATCTTTCCCCACGAGGCCAGACATACAAACAACATACAAACACAGGTATAAAACTAATAGGTTGAGTACATGACAATACACACAACATACAGTATATACAGGTATAAAACCAATAGATAGATAAGATACTAAGATACAAAGAAAGGGATCACAGGGTTATGATTAATAAACAACTTCAATGGGGGGTAAAATCAGATTAACAATAATACAAATAAGTCCCCTAACGCTCTTGAGCCTGTAATCTCCCCAGCAACTATTTCAGAATCGTAATTTTGGAACGCAATATGTACCAGCACTCAACTCTTTTGAGCTGAAATAATGTCAGACTTGTGTTCTTGCATGTAAACGGTTGGGGGTGGTAGTACAAGGGAGGCCGAGGGAGTAACCCAGCAAGCCCATCTGTTCTCTCTTTTCCTCTCCAGAACGCTGCAGACCTGTCACGATGACGCGTCTAAATTTGTGCACCTCTTGGCCAAGCCTGGCTGTAATTACCTGGAACAAGAGGACTTTATTCCATTCCTGCAGGTACAGGCTAACGGCACACCCAGGGAGAGGGCTAGGCTTGGCAGGATGGGGATGGGAAGGTAAAATCAGACTGGTTGGGGATGAAGATAGTTTTCTAATTGTTAATGTGGTGGACTGGTGTAGTGAATTCAGGGTGCGACACAGGAGGAATTTTACTTAAAACCTTTGCCTTAAGTAAAATTCCCTTCTAGACTCGGCAGGTAACCTCTTGGTTAGGATGAGATGTATAAACGGCTCTCGCAATGCAACTTTCAGCTCGGAACCGGCAATGATTTAATTCCGTCTCAGAAAAACACGGGATGCACTTTAATCTCAATATATGAATGGGGCAAATTGACTTGTTTGTTAAGTCCTGTCATGATGCAGATTCTGCTGCGCTGGCTGTTTGTTTTCCCCGTCTGTCTGTCTGCTGAGCCCCGCAGCCCTCCCCACACCCTGATTCATTTTCATGCTAGCAGGAGTGACTGGGCCGGGCCCAGCCAGCCGTTAGCATACGAGCAGAGATGCCTTCTGGCACACGCTGTTTAATTTGTATTGTGCCGCCCGGCAAAATCGCCTCTGACTGTTGTGATGAATGAAAGGTGGATTGCAGTGGAGTCGATTTGACTGTCCCCGCCCGTTTCCTCAGCCCCGTGATTTATGTGTTTTTCTATGATTTAATTTCTCCCCGGGAAGAGTCAAAGAGGCACGGCGGCCCGCCCCAAAATAAAACCTTTTAATTTCATTGCCGCCTTCGCATTTGTGTCAACATTTCATCCCCCCCCCCCCACACACACACACACACCACCACCCCAGCAGAAAGGAGAAAGGGTTTGGAGGAGGCGGGCAATAGTGTAAGGAAAAGAGGCGTGAGGGAGTTTCATGGCAGCAATATAGCTATAGTTCATTTGAAATGCAGCCCCAGACACCACATGAAAGGCCCTGGGTGATTGTGGCACGGGGAAAAGGGAGAGAACAGACACTTGCAGGCCTCCCATTTCTCTGCCCACTCAGAAAAGGTTAAGATCATCCCTGGAAAGCATCGGTACTCCGGTCCAACTGTTGCAGACTTCCAAGATTTAACATTCGTATTAGACAGACCTTTTTACATCAAGGCCTCTGCGATCTTTCTACACAAAAGCTCAACGTAAAAGCCAGATGGGTCTGACGGATTGATCTAGATGGACATTGACAACTGTGGATGTTTGAATAAGTACCCCGAGTTCCCATCCCACTTGCGATCTTTTTTTTTATGTGCACCATCGAGCACAAAAGGCAGACAGATGTGGTGTGTCTGCTGCTCGCTCATCTCTTGAAGACTTCCCACGGAGTAAATGAACATACAGTATGTATTTGTTATCATTATTGGGCGCAGGATTCTGCTGTCCGGTCTGGTTCCGTTTCCTTTTTACAGTTTTATTGTAGAAATGGGAGAGACAGAGTGGGCTGACTTTTGGCACTTTTTTTTTTACTAAGAGAGGGTAACCCACAACCTTCCATAACCTGAAACCTTCCTTGAACCTGTTAAGTTCTGTCAGTGCATTTTTGTTTTATGTTTTCATTATAACCAAAACCACCCATGAAGGCTCACTTGTAGTTCGGCTATTTTCTAAATATTTTGAAATATTTCTGAGTTATTTTTGAGGTTTACCAGAACTCACTCAGAGATGGTACCCAGGCAGCTCTTTGAGCACGGAGATTCCGAGAACCTTTATCTGAAACCAAAAATAGAAACGAATTCCGAACTTGTGAAATACGTTAATATGGCACACCACGGCTTGCTTATTTCTTCTAGTTGAAAATGAGACATTTTGCTTTCCCTTTTCCAGGATGTGGTGAACACTCACGCTGGCCTGGCCTTTCTGAAGGAGGCTTCTGACTTTCACTCGCGCTACATCAACACGGTGAGAGAGACCAGCAAAATAACACTTGTAGAAATTTGTTGAATCAACACTGTTCATTTAACTCGGAGAGTATGAAACGGTCCCACTCCAGAGAGAGTGGTAAATAACGCAGAGAAGTGACGCCATTCCAAATGCATTGCACGTGCCTTTACTCAGCAAATATCTCTAGCCGATATATTACAGATAGTCGTTCCATGTAAATCACACCATATCGGTGCCCTTTGCCCAGTGCATTCCTACATGGTTGTACTCGCTTGGCAGCACGTTTGAACTGGATACATTGGTGGAAACCTAAGTACATTTACTCAAGTACTATTACTTTAGTTGAGTATTTTGATGCATTATACTTCTGTACTCCACTACAGTTATTTGATAGCTTTAGTTACTAGTTAACAGAAGAAATACTGTATAATTCAAAATTATGTATTATAGGTTAAGCCACACGACCGCATATACAGTAATCTGCCTCATCTTAACCAGCTGCATCATTAAGGGTGTACAGTAAGTGATGTGAGTGATGACAATTTCAGGTTAGGACTTGCCATGCCAATTTATCCAATCAATTCTGCTTACTAAAGAGTTGGAGAAAGGGAGAATCGCCGGTTAATAATGAAACACTATCAATATATAGAGCTATTTACAGGGTTCCCACGGTCATTAAATTCCTGGAAATATTTTCCAATGAGGAAAAAAACAAACATTTTCCAGTCCTGGAAAAGGTTTGAAATGTATCAAGGGTCCTGGAAAAATAGTTGGCTATGCATTGTTTTTGGCTATAGATTTTGTTAATGAAAAACATTTTTTCCCAAAACATGTATAACATTACATGAAATATGTGTAACATAAGTCATTATTTGCCAAATGCGCAGCATGATTGCAACCTAATGTGTACCAGTATGTGACAAAAAGAACAGATCTACAAGCTCACAACGCGCTGTAGCAAAATATTTGGCACAAAATTTGGAATTGAATTATAGCAGTCTATTCTTTATTGTTGCTACACTGCCTGTCTTTGAGCACATAGGAGTAAGAGACTCATTATTGCGCTAAGTGGTTGTTATATAGGCCTGGAAATTGGGTTAAATAAATATTCTGGAAAAGTTTGGGAAATTCATTGGTGTGGGAACCCATTTAACACTTAATTTAACAAAAAAACAATAATACTTACACCCTTCAAAGTGATGAATACTCATGTCAATGCTTTGGTACTTTTATCAAGTGCAATTGTGATTACAGGACTTATAAAGCAAAACATATTTCTACTACCACTGATTTATTTATCAGGTGATCCAGAGGATATTCTACACTGTGAACCGCTCGTGGACCGGCAGAATCACATGCTCCGAGCTACGGAAAAGCAACTTCCTTCAGGTCAGACATCACCCTATAAAGACTTATAAAGACAAAGTTAGTTTAAAGTTAGTTTTTTTTCTTCCCATCTGGTTGTTGTTGTGTTGCGGCTATCCTCAGTTTACACATTTAACCCATTTAGACCCGAGTTAAAAACATTCACTTTGCGCCACATTTTTACGATTTAAAAAAAATAGCAGACCTACAAGCTCGTAGCGCGCCACTTGGTGGCGCGCTATGAGTTTGTAGATCTGCTATTTTTCAATAGCTAAATTATAACATAATGTTTAAAACACCAAAAGGGGTTCCCGCCCTAAATGGGTTAAAGGGCAAGATAAGAGGCTTTTTTAGCTCATGAATGAATGCAAACTGAGTCTATTCAACTTCCTAATGACTTTACTATTTGAAAATCTGTATCCGCAGATCTAGTATGGGTTTTCTTCCTAATGAAAATGGCTGAAGTCGATGGCTATGGAAGTTGACATTTTTATTTTCCCTGGGTTTTGTGATATTTGATACTGTCGGAATCAGATTTGTGACTGAGAGCTGTACAGTGTCAATAAGGAGTGGATTTTTTAATGATCCATTTCATGTCAATGGAGCATCATGGCAAGCCATGAGTACACAACCCAAACCTCTACCAATGTGATTTAGCCCATTGTGTTTTTCCTCTTTTTTGTTGAAGTTAATCTATTGTGTCGTTTGTTTTCTTTTGTAGGTTTTTTTTTTTTCAAATTTATTTTATTGTCATGCAGGGAAAACATGTGCTTGGGCAAAATGGCCAGTTGCTCAGTTGGGGAATGGAGCCATTAGTTTTCTAACGTTAATGTCTTCCTCTCCAGAATATAGCCTTGTTGGAGCAGGAGGAAGACGTCAACCAGTTGACAGAGTTCTTCTCTTATGAACATTTCTACGTCATCTACTGCAAATTCTGGGAGCTGGATGCTGACCACGACCTCTACATAGACCAGAGAGACATGGCGCGACACAATGACCAAGGTACGGCACACACACACACACACACACACACACACATGTCCATCCCACAATACACAACGACTGGGGTATGGTATTTATACAATTATTCTATCTATATGATGATAAAAGCCTTTAGTGCAAAAAATCTTGAGTATTAAAGTCTGAGCGTGTGCAAATGTAACCAAATAGACCCATACTGTAAGTGTACATTTTGTACACTCTCTACTGTCTAGTCTACACAGTTACAAATCTATTGTTCTCACCCCCCCCCCCCCCCCCCCCCCCCCCTTCAGATGAACTTTGTAAGATATTTAAGCTAAAATAGCTTAGTCTCACGTAGCCAGCTATGCAGGTATTGAGCAGTCAGCACTCGGCTGTCAGTCTCCTCACTGGCACAAAAAAAAACCTATAACTCCTGTCTTAGCTGCAGTGCATTGGCTCCCTGTCTATGTCAGAATTAATTTTAAGGCCTTTTTGTTTGTAAATCTTTACATGGGCCGGCTCCTTATCTCACAGAACTTGTGGAACCTTATACCCCAGTCAGGGCTTGATTTTATTTGATTTAATCCGAGACCTCTGCCTCTTGATACACCTGGAGGAATCTAAAATTAAATTAAAATTAAATTAGCCAAATACACAGTACTCTGTTTGAAAACAATTCAAAACATACAGTACATATTTCTTCCTCCACTCAGGAACACCAAGCCCGCTGAACCATAAGGTATTATGCATATCGGCTCATTGTATGTGGTCTTGTATGACCGCTGGTTCAAGGATCAAAGGTCACCTCTTGTAGCCACTTACAACCAGCAACATAATGTACCCTGCAGTGCCGCTTTAACCTCCACAGGGTACCAGATGAGTTGGGTTTACCGTACCCAGGCGTTGGTGACGAGTAACCTGTCAGTCACTGACAAGTATTTGAAATTTAATTTAGTAAACGCTTCACATAAAGATTTCCCAGCAGCTGTTGTCTTCTAGTTCTATGCAACGATTCTCATTTATCTTGCCAGGTAAAAAGAAGGCTGAATCGAAAATACGTATTTTTGAATACCATTAGGGCCCCGCAGGTCTAGTCCAGACACAAGTGCACACTTGGGACAAGGGGACGTTTCTCTCCCACACACTCCACGCCACATGTTCTTGGTTGATGGGTCCGTGAGTGCAGCAGGGGAAATGAGACACAAGATCAATGGAGAGAGCAGTGTATTATGCTCCGGCTGGGGTGACGCCATGTCTGGCACAATTACTACCACCCGAGTGGCCAAATATGATGAACAGAATATTTATGGTATTGTCAAAAGATAAAAACAGAGCTACATTTTCGCAATGATGTTGGATTTATGATGTGCGAGAACGGATTAAGGGGCAGTCTGAGAGAGTTGTACATTAAGCTTGTAAGAGCCAGATGCTTTAGAAACATGGAATTCAAAGTGCTTGTATCGTAAATGTTTTCTCTCCGCTGTGTTTTCTTTCTAGCCATCTCTCACAAGATGATCGAAAGAATATTCTCAGGAACGGTAACACGGTAAGTGACCATGAACATCCTTTTTTTTAAAGGACGAACGAGTCATTCTAATGCTTTGGCAGTGAACTAGTGAACAATGTTGAAAGTTAATATTTGATTGATCTTCAACGTACCGTGTGTTCCTCAGAGACAGACGGGTGCACAAGGAGGGGCGGTTGAGTTACGCCGACTTCGTCTGGTTCCTCATCTCCGAGGAGGACAAGAAGACGGAAACCAGGTAAGCAAACATCGGGTTAACCACTGTTGACTAGTATCTCTATTCTGCAGATCTTCAAGCTCACAAACGTGTTCAGATTCGATGTAGACAGGGAAAAAAAGAGCGGACCAAATGCAGAGCTGACCCCAGTTAACTTAAGTATTCGTTTTACACAGTATCAAAGGGTTTAAGTGGTATAATAGGTCCTTAACACTTCCGATTGCCCGGGGGTTATTTAATCCATTAAATCATGGGTTTTCAACAGGTGGTCCGTTGACCACTGGTGGTCTGTGAAGGTATTGCATGTGGTCCCTGACCATGCATTTAGTAATGTAGGAAAGTGAAGATTTGTATTTAAATGTATTGTATTGACCACAAGTTGAGAAACAATGCAGTAAATGACGTGGTGACATATGATGCCGCGTCGATGTTGTCAGTTACTGGGAAGTCGGACGTCAAGAACTTCCACAGAAAAGGGAGATAGAATCTCAAGGGAAACTGATCGACTGGTTGAGTCACCATTATAAGGAAATGTGCCCATAATTAATTGCATGTGTCTGCTCGATCATACAACAGTGGTCCCCAAGTTGATTCTCAGTCAGGGTGGTGGTCCCTGGTTCATAATCAGTTGAAAACCCCTGCATTAAATCATAGCGCCCAGAGATTTATATGGTATGATTAATTCTAACGCGACTAGCGACAGGACCACAGTGGGCCGTCTAACACGTCATGGTCTTTTCTCAGAATTGGACAGGATGATTTAGATCGCAAGTTATATTTACGTTTTAAGATTTTCGTTCTCGTCGGCTAAGCAAGAGGGGGGGAACATTTTCAATGACGTCCCCCACTGTTACGCAACATCGAATGTTGCGCAACAGGCCCTCCCAGGCTGTGGAGCGATGCGATGCGGTTTTGATATCAATAATCTTCGTCTTTTGTATAAAACTTTGTCCTTGGGCGCTGCTGGGTGTTACTAATTGAAAGGACGGTGAACTTCGTCCTGGGCGATCAGGGTGTTAACCCATTCTGTACGGGAACCCCTTTTGGTGTTTTAATTATTGAAAAATAGCAGATCTACGAGCTCATAGCGCACCACCGAGTGGCGCGCTATGAGCTTGTAGGTCTGCTGTTTTTGAAAAATCGTGAAAATGCGGCAAAGATCTTTGAACATATATTCTTTCAGAAGACTTTTTTTAATTTATTTCGACGTCAGAGGCCTAATGTGCTGTAGTTTTTCTTTCCTCTTTTGGGCTAAACAAAGATGTTGATTGGCCCGGCTCCCCCCCCTCTGTGTCTCTGTCCAGTATAGAGTACTGGTTCCGCTGCATGGACGTGGACGGGGACGGGGTGCTGAGCATGTACGAGCTGGAGTACTTCTACGAGGAGCAGTGCCAGAAGCTGGAGACCATGGCCATCGAACCCCTGCCGTTCGAGGACTGCCTCTGCCAAATGCTCGACCTCGTCAAGCCAGAGGTTGAAGGTCAGGGCCCACTCAACGCACACAAGCACACGCGCACACACACACGCAAAGCAAAGTTCTTTGTTTACCCAGGGAAGTGGACTAAGCCAAGGACTTGTTTACAGCCACACCCTGCTCATAGAACATTTCATGGTAGGGGTTCAATGCCTTGCTCAAGGGCACTTCAGCGGTGGTAATTTTAACGTGCTGGTTCCGGGGATGCAAACTGGCGACCTTCCGGTATCAAGACCGCTCCGCAAACCGTTCGGCCACCGCTGCCCACACACACACACACACTCATTGCCAATGACAGTCACAACGTGTTTCCAGGCCTGATCATCCGCTTAGCAAATGGTAATCGATTAGAGATTGATTGATTCATCGGCCCTGGCTGGCTTTTACCAGTATGGATGGCAGCAGCAGCAGCAGAAAGAATCTGACCTTTTCAGTGGAAGCAGTAAAACACGAGACATAAGCCGCCCGCACCTCTGAGGGGTATTTTTTAGGCCGCCATGTTCTGATCGAACGCTTGGCCAAATCGAACCTGTGACATCGACGTAGGCTGTTGGACGACGCATAGGTAAAGTAAGGGGACATTAATGTCATGAAGTTTACCCATTTCATTATATCCCCACTCCCAGGTAAGATCACACTGCGGGACCTGAAGAGATGCAAACTGGCCCACGTCTTCTTTGACACGTTCTTCAACATCGAGAAGTACCTGGATCACGAGCAGAGGGACCCCTTCTCTCTTATAAGGGTGATTAACTGACTGCACACAGGGTGGCATTATGACCTTACGTCTTGGACACTTTCTAAGGCTAAGGCTGTGGAATTACGTCTTAATAGATTTCTTTTTAAATAATTGACTAAATCAATTGGTCTGATTAACCCACATAACCCGGTATTATACATCATTGTACAAAAATACCACATCTACAAGCTGGATCGCGTCACGTTCACACACACACACACACACAAAAGTTCTATAATTGTTAATTAATGAATCATCATCGAGGCATAAATAATAGTGATATTGATTTGAAGTCATGAGTTCTCCCAAATGCATCCTGACGTAGTATTGTCTCTTGTCTCTGCCTGTTTTCTCTAAGGAGAGAGAGGAGCAGGTGGATCACCAGGAGATGTCTGACTGGGAGAAATACGCTGCAGAGGAGTATGACCTCCTGGTGGCCGAGGAGACCGCCGGCGACCAGTTCAATGAAGGGTGAGCCTCCATAGCATGCTCGACCAAATATCAATCACTCGTCTTAACCCATTTTGGTGTTGTAAGCATTCTGTTATACTTTTAGCTATTGAAAAATAGCAGATCTACATTGCTCGTAGCGCGCCACCGAGTGCCGTAGGTCTGCTATTTTTGAAAAATCGTGAAAATGTGGCGCAAATCTTTGAATATACTGTATATGTTCGTTTTTAACTCAAATATTTGCTTCTAGGGGGTCCCTGGAACAACATATTTTCAGATTTAGTTTAGAAGGCATTTGTGGAATAGAGCTCGGGTCTAAAATGGGTTAAAGGACCACTTCACCCCTTTTCAACCCATCTTCATATAATTGGTCCTCACTAATGTCCATGATAAAATACCACAAAGTTTTCATATCGTTAGACTCATAGGATAAATGCCTAAGTCATTTTTTGGCGAAATTGAGATTTCTGCCTACAGGTGCTCTCCTGGGGCTGCTGCATCGTCCTGGATCAGCGCCTATGTCCTCAGCCAATCACAAAGCTCACTATCTTCAAAAATGATGATCTGCCTAAGTCACTTGTGTGATTTGAGCATTTTTACGTTGCCGCCTAACTCACTTTGTGTGACTTGGGCATTTTTACATTGCATACACAGCAAACAACAGTTACTCTAATAGACCCCTAGGTGTTTAGTATGGAGTTAACATTACTCTAATAGACCCCTAGGTGTTTAGTATGGAGTTAACATTACTCTAATAGACCCCCAGGTGTTTAGTATGAAGTTAACATCACTCTAATAGACCCCCAGGTGTTTAGTATGGAGTTAACATTACTCTAATAGACCCCCAGGTGTTTAGTATGGAGTTAACATTACTCTAATAGACCCCCAGGTGTTTAGTATGGAGTTAGCATTACTCTAATAGACCCCCAGGTGTTTAGTATGGAGTTAACATTACTCTAATAGACCCCCAGGTGTTTAGTATGGAGTTAGCATTACTCTAATAGACCCCCAGGTGTTTAGTATGGAGTTAACATTACTCTAACAGACCCCCAGGTGTTTAGTATGGAGTTAGCATTACTCTAATAGACCCCCAGGTGTTTAGTATGGAGTTAACATCACTCTAATAGACCCCCAGGTGTTCTGTATGGAGTTAACATTACTCTAACAGACCCCCAGGTGTTTAGTATGGAGTTAACATTACTCTAATAGACCCCCAGGTGTTTAGTATGGAGTTAACATCACTCTAATAGACCCCCAGGTGTTCTGTATGGAGTTAGCATTACTCTAATAGACCCCCAGGTGTTTAGTATGGAGTTAACATCACTCTAATAGACCCCCAGGTGTTTAGTATGGAGTTAACATCACTTTAATAGACCCCCAGGTGTTTAGTATGGAGTTAGCATTACTCTAATAGACCCCCAGGTGTTTAGTATGGAGTTAACATTACTCTAATAGACCCCCAGGTGTTTAGTATGGAGTTAACATTGCTCTAATAGACCCCCAGGTGTTTAGTATGGAGTTAGCATTACTCTAATAGACCCCCAGGTGTTTAGTATGGAGTTAGCATTACTCTAATAGACCCCCAGGTGTTTAGTATGGAGTTAACATTACTCTAATAGACCCTCAGGTGTTTAGTATGGAGTTAACATTGCTCTAATAGACCCCCAGGTGTTTAGTATGGAGTTAGCATTACTCTAATAGACCCCCAGGTGTTTAGTATGGAGTTAACATTACTCTAATAGACCCCCAGGTGTTTAGTATGGAGTTAACATCACTCTAATAGACCCCCAGGTGTTTAGTATGGAGTTAACATTACTCTAATAGACCCCCAGGTGTTTAGTATGGAGTTAGCATTAGTCTAATAGACCCCCAGGTGTTTAGTATGGAGTTAGCATTACTCTAATAGACCCCCAGGTGTTTAGTATGGAGTTAGCATTACTCTAATATACCCCCATGTGTTTAGTATGGAGTTAGCATTACTCTAATAGACCCCCAGGTGTTTAGTATGGAGTTAACATCACTCTAATAGACCCCCAGGTGTTCTGTATGGAGTTAACATTACTCTAACAGACCCCCAGGTGTTTAGTATGGAGTTAACATTACTCTAATAGACCCCCAGGTGTTTAGTATGGAGTTAACATCACTCTAATAGACCCCCAGGTGTTTAGTATGGAGTTAACATTACTCTAATAGACCCCCAGGTGTTTAGTATGGAGTTAACATTACTCTAATAGACCCCCAGGTGTTTAGTATGGAGTTAACATCACTCTAATAGACCCCCAGGTGTTTAGTATGGAGTTAACATTACTCTAATAGACCCCCAGGTGTTTAGTATGGAGTTAGCATTAGTCTAATAGACCCCCAGGTGTTTAGTATGGAGTTAGCATTACTCTAATAGACCCCCGTGTGTTTAGTATGGAGTTAGCATTACTCTAATAGACCCCCAGGTGTTTAGTATGGAGTTAACATCACTCTAATAGACCCCCAGGTGTTCTGTATGGAGTTAACATTACTCTAACAGACCCCCAGGTGTTTAGTATGGAGTTAGCATTACTCTAATAGACCCCCAGGTGTTTAGTATGGAGTTAACATCACTCTAATAGACCCCCAGGTGTTCTGTATGGAGTTAACATTACTCTAACAGACCCCCAGGTGTTTAGTATGGAGTTAACATTACTCTAATAGACCCCCAGGTGTTTAGTATGGAGTTAACATCACTCTAATAGACCCCCAGGTGTTCTGTATGTATGGAGTTAGCATTACTCTAATAGACCCCCAGGTGTTTAGTATGGAGTTAACATCACTCTAATAGACCCCCAGGTGTTTAGTATGGAGTTAACATCACTTTAATAGACCCCCAGGTGTTTAGTATGGAGTTAACATCACTCTAATAGACCCCCAGGTGTTTAGTATGGAGTTAACATCACTCTAATAGACCCCCAGGTGTTTAGTATGGAGTTAACATCACTCTAATAGACCCCCCAGGTGTTTAGTATGGAGTTAACATTACTCTAATAGACCCCCAGGTGTTTAGTATGGAGTTAACATCACTCTAATAGACCCCCAGGTGTTTAGTATGGAGTTAACATTACTCTAATAGACCCCCAGGTGTTTAGTATGGAGTTAACATTACTCTAATAGACCCCCAGGTGTTTAGTATGGAGTTAACATTACTCTAACAGACCCCCAGGTGTTTAGTATGGAGTTAACATCACTCTAATAGACCCCCAGGTGTTTAGTATGGAGTTAACATCACTCTAATAGACCCCCAGGTGTTTAGTAGACATGTATTAAAAAATGCCTAAATCACAGATTATTTTCTTGAAAATGGCCTAAGTCACTTTTTTTTGTTATGGAATGACTCTCATGTTTATCTTTTTGTAAAAAACATTTTGTTAACCCCTCAGGAAGCCATTGTAAAAATCTGCATTAAAAACTCTTACATACTTGCGAGAAAATGTGTTTTTTCTTATTATCCGAAAATCATAAAAAATGACTTAGGCATTTATCCTATGAGGCTAACGATATGATCCATCATGGCATGTTGACCCCTCCATATTGTTCCCCAACCGCATCCTTGTTTTAAAATCACTATTTTCATTGTTTCTCTCGTTGCTCTCTGTGTGTCTGTGCAGGTACGACAACCCCTTGACCCCCATCGGGCAGCACATCTCCAGTGAGCAGGATCTGAAGAGCAAGAAGCACTTCTTCGAGTTCCCCAGTCCACACTGCGACCTGGACCTGGACAACTATGAATACGAGGACGACTACGAATGACCTTCCTCGACCATTTTTATATAAACTTAATCACGACCTTTTGCTCTGCAAACGGACATAACACAATACGCTGCCTTACGCGCTAAGGCAGACGAGCGCCACCAAGCCTCAGTCAATGCTACACAGGTTTCAGGTTTAAGTTCCCATCCAGCGAGACAGGAGGAGGACACACTTTGCCCAGGAGCAAACTTTGCTGTCAAGCCCAGAATGACACCCTTATCAGAGCTGTGGGAATGAGGGAGTCTGGGTGGCGCAGGAGTAAAAAAAAGTTCCTTTCTCACCACAGTGGAGAGCGGGTTTTCATTCCTCCGTGGTGCCTACGGCTTGGCCGGGGTGTTTTAATTAACACAAGTGTTTGCAGGTGGAAGGCTGGCAGGGGGAGGGACCATCTGTCGCTGCACTAGTGACTCCTACAGGTTGTTCGGGTGCCTGTTCAGCAACGAGCAGAGAACTGGGATGAATGGTGTGTTCCTCCTCTGCACGCTAGTTAGGAAGACTGGAGACTGACAGGTTTTCTTCAATTCTGACATTTATATATATCTCTGTCCATATTTGTTGGAGCCCCCCGCCCCCAAATATCCACTGCATGCGCCGTGTTGAATGGTCTTCAGTGTTTACCACCAACGGATGTGGCATCCAGTCTGGCAGCTAGTATTCCGTAATGTTTAATTTTGTTTTAATAAAGAGGTGTTCGCACCTCCTTAAGTGCTCAGTGGATATTTGGGGGGGTTCCACCAGAACTGACACAGATATAGAAATGTCAGAATTGGTAAAGAACAAAAATCTGTCAAGCCTAGCGTTGCGCCCTTCCGGTAAAACTCTTCACCATCGGGTGAAAAGAAGCAGCTCTCGACTCTGTATCAGAGATGTGGTTGTCCAAACGTGTCCTTTTGGGAGGGGGGGGGGGGATTAAATGGCCTTCAAACTATCGGACATAATGTTCACACTTGACACCGATTACAGGGATGGAAGTTGTGCAGTCTGAGCACTAGTTAGAAGTTGAACACTGGCTGGAAGCTGCTATGTTGAACTGGGCCAACGCTACGTTCACACAACACCCTGTGCTAGAGCTCATTCAGGTACAAGTAGTACATACATGTGTATTATTGGACAGCCACCATGGCAATTCGAATACTTAACATTTGAGGATCTTGGCTAGTAATAATCTGACATTCCAGATAATAATAGTGCTCTGTAAGAATGTAAATACTGCCATGGTTTGATTGAAGGAAACCGCTGGAGAATACTGAAAGTGCCAAACTAGAACACAGTTGACCTGCTGTATACACACACTCACACACGCGCGCACACACACACACACACACACACACACACACACACAGTAAAGTTGGCGACACGTGAAGTGTCTGTTTTGTGTTCATTTATAGAACCTTATATTTTGCAGGATATAAACTTCAGTGTGAGAAATGGTTTTATATAAATTGAGATATTTATTAATAGATGTAAATATGTATTTTCCGCTTGCTGTGTTGTAAATTAATTGGCCAAATTTCTTTTTCTATCTGAGAAGTTTTACAGGAAAAATGGAACCAATTTTTCAATGTTTTGTTTTGTTCAAATAAATGGTGACGAAGAGATGTGTATACTGTCATTATTTGGATGTTGCAAATCCACACATCTAGGGCCCTATTTTCACCGGTGCTATATATAGATACGGTTTAGCTTAACACTGAAAGTATAATTTGATGACCAATAAGTACTTCACGTTTCAACATAATTACTCAAAGCCCTGTTATGCGTAATGTATACCAAGAATGGCAACTACAGGCTCACAATGTGCCATGAAGTGTTGAGAGCTTGCATTACCGCAGGACACCGTCACTCATACAAGTATACATCAGGCTTAGGAAGCCTGTATGTGCAGTAATGTTCTAACCAGCAAGACGCCTAAGGGCGAGAAGCATCCGGATGCACGCAGCCGCCTCATTGGCGGCAAACTGCTGGTCGAGTGCCGGCGCTTTGGCATGTCAGATTCCATATAAGGAGGATGTCTTGAGTCTACAGGGTTTGATGAGGTCAGATGATCAACATATGGAATTTCAGAACGGGTCAGCTCCATACAGTATATGGAAATCTAAGCGTGGTAGCGGGGACATTTTCTTGAGTGTACACTGTACACTATGGCAAAAGCACAAACTTTGGCATGCTACTAGTCCTACATACTTACACCTAGCAACCCCATTCTAGCCTACTTAGGTTAATTTTACGGTGGACATGTTTGCCTGAAAAGGAATCTTTGAAATGTTTCATAGTTTTAGAAATATAGTGCTTTCAAATTTACAATGTGGCTCAATGGCAGACATTGGCACGTCAAAAATCACTTTCACCTAGAAACTCCATTCACACTGAAGTTGCCCGAACAGCCAAGGCTCCAAGAACAGTCAGTAATGCAGTTTAAGGGTCTTTATTTTTCCCTAAAACTCCTCCACCAAAGTCCAGTACAGATTCAACAGTGTGAAACCAGGAAAATAATAATACTGAGAAATGAAATGAACACTTGAGCAAACACTACAAACAAAACCCAACTGGATAAGAGCTCTCTTCAGGCTGTACCCTGATCACACAAGGCCCTGTAGCTCTCCCTCAGGGATGTTACCTGTGTCATTGCCCACTTCTAACTAACTAGCCTGTCCCTGCAGCCTCCTTTAAATAGGAGTGGATCCTACCACTGGGCACAGACTCAATTAGCACATTTCTTCTCACATACTTCACCTGTTCACCAATATAAATACTTCCATCAACCACCTTGAATAAACAGTAACCTAAACATTCTCAATAATGTGTTACAATTAAACAAGTATAAATCAGAATGAAAACTCAATGACAATTACTCAAAGCACCCCTCTCCTGCATAGCACTTGGCCACTTCCTCATCAAGGGAAATGCCACCAGCAGTGCAGGAAAGACAACTAACCAATCAGTGATCATTTTCATTCCACCACACAATAATGGAATAGTCTTTGCATGTTATAGAAAGCAGTTTGTGTCTTTGTATATAGGGCACGGGTTGCCCCGTGACACACACTTTTTATTATTCAGCTTACTGTGGAGACACATGCTGGAACTTTTTACTTTGAAATGTTTTATAGTTTCTGAGTTATTTAACTTAAACGCCCAATGCATTCTCAGTGTACAGGGTTAGATGAGGGCCCAGGTAGGGCCGGTCCTTAATTTTCAGGCCTGTTGAGACACCTAGTTTTCGCCGGCTGACGGGTTTAACGCACTATTAATTTAAATGTGCATTAAACGCGGTTTCATAGTTAAGTATAGTATAGAATTAGACTCGGAACAGACAAGTCTTGTTTGAACCATCATTTATTTACAAAAGTAAAACCATTTTTCTTTGAGATGCTAGAATTAGAAAACACAATAGTCATGGATATAAAGGTGATGTCAAGTATGATGATCAGATTACCTGATCTGTATTACTAAATTTGACGTATGGTCTAAGTGGAATGTGGGATACCATGTATGGTCAGTAACAAATATACATTTTATTCTTGGCATATGCCTCTTTAATATTAAAGACAACACCAGAGAACAAATTGTGAAAAGGAATTATCATTTAAATGTACACCCAATAAATAACAATTTATTTTAATGCAAATACCTGACCTAATTATGGGTCAAATCTCAAATGCATCTTAAAGAAAACACTATTTAAACACTTTGTAAATTCAGCACCTTCAATTATTTACCATAATGTTCCATGCAATACATTTCAAAATGACTGTAGATTTGTTTACATGGTCATAAGCTTGCATCTGTGATGGGTCTGGGGGAGCACATGAACTGCATTAGCGGAGCTACTGCCCTGACATGACCAAATTACATTCAGACCACATACTCTTACAAAATAACACATGCAGCATTTTCCAAAGCTAGGATGATACCAAAAAAAAAGAAAAGAGAAAACTAGTGCGGTAACGTCTGCACAGAAAGGGCTGACAACCAGATGACAGGAAGGCCAGTCTTCTGAGATATTCCAAGACCCTGGGAGATGCTGTTCAGGTTCGGAATACCAGAGAACCAAATTATGAAAAAGGAATTATCCTTTGATTATAAAACCCATAATACATTTTGAATGTAAATAAATACTTAAAGCAGAGTGCAGTTTTACGCCAAGTCTGGCCCAATTGTGTATAAAAACAGTCCACACTTTGGGTGTAAATTCAGCACCATCAATTATTTACCATAATGTTCCATGTAAAATACAAATTTATCAAAACAGAAGAATATATACTGAAGAATATTTGTACACGATCGCAAGCTTACATCTGTAAAGTGATTTACTTTGCAAGACCTGCTGCCCTGACATGACCAGATTAAGTTAACACAGGCAACATTACCCGTGTAAGGGATGATAAAGAACTGGTGACGAAATGTCTACAAAGTAGTGGGAAGTTGACAATTAGTCGACGTGAATGCCAGAACTTTGAGACATTCCAAGACACACTGTAACTCCGTAATTCCCTACCCTCCTTAACCCATTCTGACCGGGCACCCATTTTGATGTCAGCATCATGTTATGCTTTAGCTATTTAAAAATAGCAGATCTACAAGCTCATATCGCGCCACCGAGTGGCGCGATACGAGCTTGTAGGTCTGCTATTTTTGAAAAATCGAAGAGCGACTGACATTTTTAGAATCTGATCTCAGGTCAGAATGGGTTCATCAGACCAGTGTGTGTCCGGCGGAAACCTCGTATGAATCTGATCTCAGGTCAGAATGGGTTAAAACCCGCCATAAAAGAGCACCTGTCTGCAATTTGTAAATGGTCCTAAAAAAAAGCCCTGTAAGCTTAACACCTCCGAAAATGACACCCCCCCCCCCTATGTTTAACTGTACATATACATTCATTGCTACTAGTGTTGATTATGTCGTGTTTATTGTTACATTATATTGTCTTTAAATCCCTTAATGAATTTAATACACGGGACCACAATGAAAACAAGCCCCTAGCGGGCTCATCTTTTTAACACTCATCATAAACCGTACCCTCTGTACGAATTGCAAACTGTTATACATAAAGTATTCAATCAATCGAAACACTGTCCATTCCTTTGGCGATGCTGTCCGCAGGTAGAACGGACGTTGTTCCCCTCTTCCGTCGTCACACGTCAACCTCAATAGTGTCGACGTCCACTTCGTCTTCATCAGTGCTGGTTACAGTAATGTCTAATCTCTCCTGTGTCGCTGGAGGCTCTGTGGCGACGGGACACGGGTCCATTTTGTTGATCTTCTCAGGGGGGTTGGAGACGGACCGCAGCGAAGACGACCTGCAGGGAGTGCTAAGTGTGATTAGAATAGATGCTCCACATTAAAGTGCATTTAGCTTCCTTTGGGCTATATAAAATAACAGTTAGGGTCAAGAGATGGTACCGGCGGTTCGGTTTGGAACTGTTCTGTGAAGTAAGGTTCAAGGTGGTGCTAAATATCAATATGACAAAACTGCTCTTCAGCCTCACCTTGAGCCAACAGCGTGTTTCTGGGCCTTGCTTCCCTTGCTGACGGTGCTGATCGGGCCGGGGGACTTGGACCCTGGCACAGGGAGAAGAAACAATGATTCAGTCACCAAGTCATCATCACAAAGACAGCATTCTGACTTCATTCTCTAATAATTGTGTGAGTCGCTATACCGTCTAAGATCAGGTTTTGTCGAAGATATGGCCTCTTGTCAAAACTGACGTAGGAGCTGGCAGCATCTTCCCCGTCGGCTACAGCCAACAGAGACGCTCGGTAATAGATCAGTGGCTGCCAACAGTCCTCCTTGGGGCTCATGATGTGCTCCCCTGTGTGCTTCTGCAGATAGGTGAGCCTGATTAGAAGAAAAAAACACAAACAAAACAATGTTTGAGTGCTTCACATAAAGACACTACGGTCGGTTTATTGTCATCGTTGATGTAAACAGAATCAATCAATCAAATCACTACTGAAAGAAACACTTACACTGTCTTCTTGTCTGGTTTGAGAAGTTTGCTAGAGAACTCGCTCAGAATGGCCAGGTAGGAGAGGTAAGGAGGAGAGAGTCCGTCTGGAGTCTGGACAAACCCGTGGAACACAAACTCTATACCGCTCCTGCACACACACACACACACACACACGATTTGTTATAAAGACACCCCCGCAGTATAAAAATGACATCTTATTAGGCATTGGAGAGTTCATGACACTCACGTGTGTATCATGGCCACGGATTCGCGGTACTTGACCAGGTCCCCGAAGGTGAGAGCGAAGCGCCTGGCCAGCTCCTTGATGCTGGTGAAGGTCTGGACGGCTGGGTTATTGGCCCTGCCACCGCCACTCTGCTGCTCCTGCTTCAGACGCACAAACAACTGGAAGGAGGACACAAAGACACCAATGTGTGCTGTCAGCCTCTCTCTCTCAGATGCCACACTGAGGTGCAAGAGAGAGAGAGAGTGCTGGGTCAGTACCTGCTGCAGACAAAGCACCAGTGTGTGAGCACTCTGGATCTTGTCCGTCTGCCTGGTGCGGTACAGAGTCTCCTTTATGATGTCCCCGAAGTCATTGTAATGCTGTAGGATGGAGAAGTATGTCACATGGATTAACCCATTTTGGCCTGACCTCGAAATTTGACCTTCTAAATCCTCCAGTTTTCCGAAATAAATATTTTCACCACTTTTCAAAAAAATAGCAGACCTACAAGCTCGTAGCGCGCCACTCGATGGCGCGCTATGAGCTTGTAGATCTGCTATTTTTCAATAGCTAAATTATAACATAACACCAAAAGGGGTTCCCACCCAAAATGGGTTGATCAACTCCATGTCCCTGGGGGACTCGATGAAGAATATACAGGTGGTGTTTAAGTGGTAACGGTTCTTTTATATGTATAGATTTGATAGATTTAACAGTCAAAACTCACGCCTGTGTGAAGTGAGGGGCACTCTTATCATCGTACATCATCATGACGTAACATGTCGATTTGCTCAGATACATATATGACGTAAATTCTCCATTTATTGTCAATGGGAATTTAATCTTTGTGTAGGACAAAAATACAGATTTGCTCAGACACATAACAATGTAAATTCTCCATTCATTGTCAATGGGAATTCAATGTTTATGTAGGACAAAAATGAGCCGATTTGCTCAGACAAATATGACGTAAATTCTCCATTCATTGTCAATGGGAATTCAATGTTTGTGTAAGACGTAAGAAACAGCTGAATATAGGAGGGGCTAGCGCCCCTCAAAAATATATAATTGATTATATGAAATATTAAAATATATATATATTCCTGATGAAGATCCAGTAGGATCAAAACGTTGAACAGCAATAAACAAGTGGAGCTGAAAACCAGTGTTGCAGACATTATTTATTATAAGTTGATCGTCGTTTGTCCGGCACCTAGGTGAGAGATTGATTGATTGATTGATTGATTGATTTGAACAGTTTGCAGAATTACAGTACATTTCAAGTACAACTCAATACAAAAACTGTTAACAGTGAGTGGACGACACCATAAAGCATTACACTTGTTTACAATAGGGCCCATGTGCATGCACTACTGCCCGCAGCAGTTATACCTTCATGTAAAACGAGTAGATCCCGGCTGCCATGCTCATCTCCAGCACTCCGTGCACTATGAGTTTGGAGTAGGCCGCGAGCAGGTTTCTCCGTCTGTGAAGGTCCTCCAGCTTCTTCTCCACTTCAGAGCCTGAGAGAAGCAAAGCCACGGAAATGAGGACAAATAAAAAGATGAATTGTAGAGGGGAGCATGCAAGAGAGTGAGAGAGAGAGAGAGAGAGAGAGAGAGAGAGAGTGCACATAGGGTCATTTATTTTTTTGAGATCAAACATGACAAAGAGCACAGAGCAGAAAAGAACAAAAGGACAGATGCGAGAGAGAGCTTTAGTTAGTTTGTGACAATGGCTTTAACAGGTGGAAATCAAAGATAACATGAGCGTAGAGTTATGGCTGTGTGACACCATGTGGGTTCAATCTGTCACAGAGCTAATAAAAATAGGCTCAGAGGTGAGCCAGAGCTAATGGCATTTTCTCACGGAAAGAGATTGCCCTCATTTCATGACTTAACTTAATGTCTTTGCCCTCGCAGTGATCCCCCCCCCCCCACCCCATCCACCGGCTAATAGAAAAGACTGTGTCTATATAACATAACCGTTATGAAGCGAATCTAATAAAACAATAGCTTTTTATTACATGTTCAAAAACCAATAATCCCATATTGAATTTGCTTGAACATTTAAGAGATTCCCATCAGGACAGTTATTGACTTCTATGAACTATCTGTATTTGGATGTAATATGTCTCGGAAAGCGGGAGCCTGTACTATATAATAAAATATGGTTTAAGTTATAGTCAAACCATCGATGAATTCATAAGTTCACTGAAAGCACTGCGCAAAAAATAATACCCATTTGTAATTTATTTTATTTCCAACATATCAGGTCATGACATCACTCCCTGCCCAGCTCATTTTTTCCATTTTAACAAGAGTTAAGAACTCACTTATCAATTGAGGCTGCTTCACTTTACATAACACAACTTAATATATCCTTTCAGCCAAATTCCATCTGCGTTTGCTAATGATATTACAGGGTTTTCCTTTGTAATTGAGGGTCAATTGCTGGGTCGGGTTGAAAATCCGACCCCTAGTTCATAGTCAGTGGGAAGCTCTGTTGAGTTATTAGCCACGTCTGTGGCCATGCATTTAATATCTGCATGTATTTACCACGGTGAGCTTTTACAGAGAATAAATGCTTTCCTCATTGCTGAGAAGGGAAAAAGAACTGTGCTCGGAGAGGGTGAGATTGCCATCTGCTGGGCAACAACACAATGTGTGTGACCTGGCACACCCTGGAATAGCTGTTCTTAGCACTGAATACAATAATTGTCAACACTTTGAATCAAGTACGTACGGTAGATATTTAGAGAGCACAGTCTTGAAAATGTCTCAGTTCCCTGGATAGTTACTGAAATAGGCTTTATAATTCAGTGGAAAATAAAAATGTAAGAAAAACTCAATTCTGTGACCTGATCTGAATGGTTAAGTTCAAGAGTAAATGAACATGCACAATAAGTATTTTTGCACCTACCTAGTTTAAACCCTTGATTTTCTTGTTTTATAATACAGTTCTATTGCCAAATGAAGTTTCATTATAATCAACTTTTCTAACAAACCCCAACATGTGAGTGACACTAAGCACTTTAACTTTTCGTTCAACTTAAAGTTTAACATCCATGAGTCACTTACCCCCGTTTTGGCCATTGCCATCTGGGTTGAAGACTTGGTCCAACGTGAAGGTGGACAGCGCCCTCTGCAGTTTGGGATTGGGAGTGTAGCACAGTGGTCCAAAGGAGGTGGGCTCAAACACATGCAGCTGATAGTTGTGGGCTGTCAGGATGTCACACAGGCCCAGGAAAGCCTGACCCAAGAGAACATGTTCAAGCATTGATAAGAGAGACTTGGAGAAAGATATTGTATACAAAAATATAAATATAGTGTATATGTAGTATGGTACAGTTTTATTTTTCTGATCATCTAACATGAATTGTATTTGTATGTTACCAGAATCATAATGGACAATGAAGTATTCTGAATCTTCATTATATGAGAAGAAAAAAAGTGATATTCCCAACACAACATTACTCGTGTGTATCTTTGTTTCTTTCCATTTTTTTTTTTTTTTTTTTAAAGATATTTTTTTGCGGCTTACGCATTTATTGATTTTTTAAGGGATAGAAAGTAGGCTGACAGGAAACGGGAGAGAGATGGGGGGATGACATGCGGTAAAGGCCGTGTCGGGTCCGGGAGTCGAACCCGCGGCACACCGCGACTGGATCACCAGTCCGGTGCCCAGACCGTTACGCTACGGCCTGGGCCTGTTTCTTTCCATTATTATTATTATTATTTTTTTAATCTTCATACCTGCTCTCTCACATCCATGTTGACGTGGGTGAGACAGCGATAACTCTTCTCACAGAACACGCTCAGCTGAGTCCTCTGGGCTACAGCCTTTTCCTAAGAACGAACGAACAAACACACACACAGTGTAACAACTCCCTAACAAACAAAAATAAACTGGAAAATCACCTATGAAATATAATCCAATGGCAATTTACCCTGGAGGTCAAAGTTACACCGCTGGTGTTGAGATTCCAGAGCATGGAGAAACACAGACATCTCAGTGACTCCAGCAGGATCTTCGCACAGAAGAGAAGCAAAAATCGAGTGTTTGAATGTAACACTTAAAGCTGCAATATGACATATAAGACTTGTATGTCCTAGCTCAGTGGTTGCGAACAGCACAGCGCATCATGGGAGTTTAATTCTGAGAGGCCACCTCCAACTACCACAGCTGTGTTAGTTACTGTTAGTTATATTGTACTCTACTCTACGAAACTCTACCATACTGACTGGTTAAAATAACATTTAGTTCACTAAAATGGTTATGGTTATGGACACTGGCACTCACTAAAAAGAAAATAAAAAAACGTTATTGTTGTTGGTACTTAAAGGACCACTTCACCACTTTTCAACCTTTCTTCATATAATAGGTCCTCACTAATAATCATGATAAAATGGCGATGGGAACGATTTCTACTCATTCTGTGTCTCATAGGAGGGCTGTGGGCAGTTTAGAAACAGTCTTCCAGTGACATCATCATTACGATCATCATAACGATGGCTTCCATTTACGCATTGCAACTTTTCAGGACTAGAAAGCCTGCAGTTTCTATTAACTTGTATTCCCCATCGATGATGTCACTGGAAGACGGTTTCTGAACTGCCCACAGCCCTTCTATGAGACACAGACTGAGTAGAAGAAAATTGCACAATTTTTTCATGATTATTTGTGAGGACCTACTATATGAAGATAGGTTGAAAAGTGGTGAAGTGGTCCTTATATAGGTTTACAGACTGGAACTGCAAACCTTGAAATACTGAAGGTCACTTTTTCCAGCCTAAAAAATGACTGCTGGTACCTCAGGTGGCACTCCTCCCCAGGTACTCTCTGCTGAGAAGAGAGGTGTCAGCAGCTCAAACAGCTTCAGCTTCAGGTCCTGGGCACTATACCGTCACATACAGGGACAAACATGAAACAATTCAATACTCATCACCGGAAAGAACACTTTCACACGTTCACCTGCAAGTCACGTGCAAACCTTACTTGTGAAAAGCACAGAGTTTCTTCAGTGTAGCCAAAATGCACCCCGTTTTCTCCTCGTCTGCAGAGAATGTGCCGTCCTGTGACAGAGAAGTATGTGTAGATGACTGAACGAATATGTCTCTACATCACTAAATTCGGGGTGATGTCATGCCGCATATTGGGTAAGTATACTGTATAGGCGCCTATACCGTCAGTGAGACCTCCAGAAGCGGTGCCAGCCTGTCAACCCACGACTGCGCCAGCGAGTCTCTGGCAGTGCTGGCAGTGAGGTGCCAGGCCTTCTCCTCCCCACATAGACTCTGGTACGAGCGGGCAGCGGCCTCCAGGACACCAGGGTTTGTGTGGAGGTCAGCAACAGCTCCCATCTTGGCCAAAAGGTCTAATACCATCTGGAGGAAGACATGGGACTGGGGCATTTACTACCTCTCACCAGCAGAGGGAGATAAAGTGACGTTCATTCTGTAATATACTGGCGGCAATACTAAAGAAAACATCACAAAAACATGATGTTAACCCCAAATAATAACTAATAATACAAATTGTTGTGAAACTAGAAATTATTACTACTGTATGCTGCATTAAACATTTGTAATAATTTGGACGTTTGTTATTCAGAGACAGAAAGACAGAGACAGAGAGAGAGAGAGAGAGAGAGAGAGAGAGAGGGGCAGACCTGTGTGTTTTCTGTGGCAGGACACTCTGGAAGGAAATAGTGCGGTATCCTCATCAAGGAGGCCACCATGTCGGAACTGTGGG
>NC_139707.1:39601576-39836576 GCF_964188405.1 Protomyctophum parallelum | reverse complement strand
ACACACACACACACACACACACACACACACACACACACACCTCATCAAGATTACCTTGAAGCGGCTGCTGAACAGGTCTAGTTTGGACAAGAGCACAGGATCTCCATATAAGCCCTGTAGGCCTAGCACACATTTCAAACGTACTTCTGGTTGCTGAAAGAAAACATAATATACTTCTATCAGTGAAGGATCACATACACTTTAAACTACAGTACATAAGTATAGCTTTATTTAATAGTAGAGCCTGGGGGGGCTTGGATTACAATGTTCAAAATGCCACTGACGCAACATTTCACTGTGTGACTCCTCTTTACCCTGTCGTTCAACATCCAGCCCATGTATTTGAGGTAACTGTCATTGAGAAATGCTGTGCTGTAGAGTTTCATCCACACGCCCAGCTCCTCCATACATATGGAGCGGATATCTGGCAATACATCACTGTGCAGGCACACACAGGCAGGCACACACACACACACACACACACACACACACACAACCACACACACACACACACACACACACACACACACACTTTTTAACAATTTATTTAGGTCCACACAAAGGGAATTGCATACAAGGACATAAATAGTTCAGGTGCAGCAAAATCCACAAAATCAAGGCATGTGTCCTCAGTCATGATACAACAAAGCATGTCATGTCCCCCAGCATTCCATGGAAGTAGTGTAGGCATCCTAAGTTCGAAACAGACCTCCAACAACCAGTCGGCGCAGGCATGTCCCAGGTTGGACCACCCGAAGAAACAAAGTTCCCAGTCCACTTCTGTACTGCCGTCTGGTTTTAGATCGCTCTCCGTAGCACACATTAAACTTAGAAAGCAGACAATAATGTGTGCATGTACATGATAACAAAGGCTGACCGTTGACATGTCAGAGTAATACGCCTTTACCGGTATCTCTTCAGGAAAACACCTTTGAAGATGGTGTCCATCATGTTTTCTATCTCCACCCTCTTGTTCCGGAGCTAAAACACAGAGCCAAATACCCAACACATCTCAGTCACAATTTAAGGTTCGCCATGATAACTCACATAAAGAGAGACATAGCGCTCCCTAAATCCCCCTTCCGATCGAAGCTACGTGTAGGTGTAAGTGAAGGTCTTACCTCTGTGATCTTCTTCTGTATTCTGCCTAGTTGAAGTGTGCGTTGGCGTCCTGTGGTCTTGGTCTTCTCCACGTTGTACATTTTCTGGCTGTTCTCCACGCCAACACTCAGACTGAGCGCCACGCCCACTAGAGAGCTCACCAGCTTCACCGCTTTGGAGCAGAGATTCAAAGAGTTGTATGATCCATTTTACAGTTCTCAGTTCTAGTCAGCCATTCGATCTACCAACATCGCTGCGAACGGGTAGGCCTACTATACCAAACTTTATGAACATTTATCCACCACCAAGGAAGTCAAGTCATGCACCATGTCACTAGCCTGGCATGGCCAGACAAATATCACTGCGTAGATATTAGTCTGGAACTAGTGGTCTCTGATTGGTCACCCACAACTCTGGGGTGAGCGAAATGTAATTCAGTGCCGTGACCAATCTCCACAGGGAAATTCATTTTCCTGTGGCAGATTTGTCTGGTTTCCAGGCTACCATGTCACCTCAGTTCACCTGCATCTTTGACATGAAGCGGAACCCAAACCATTAACCAGACCAGACCAGTGCCTAAACGTAATTATAGGTAATTAATAATGAAAGCACGCCAAACGTCATTGTATCGTGACAGCGATGATGGTAAGACACATAGTTTGTGTACGCTGAGCAATACATTGAATTCCTGTGTTGTGTTCTACTGACTCAACCTGCCAGTGAGGAGCCTTTGTTCTACTCCTCCCACCCAACATACACTCCCTATTGCAAGCAGTGGTGGCCGAACGGTTAGCAGAGCGGTCTTGATACCGGAAGGTCGCCAGTTCGCATCCCCGGACCGACACGTTAAAATTACCAGTGCCCTTGAGCAAGGCATTGAACCCCTACCATGAAATGTTCTATGAGCAGGGTGTGGCTGTAAACAAGTCCTTGGCTTAGACCACTTCCCTGGGTAAACAAAGAACTTTGCTTTGCTTTACTGACAGGTGCTGGCTGCCGCCCTAGCCCGTAGAAACACACACAGTGACAAATATGACCCTCCCCGCCAGGCCTCCCTTGCTTGAACACGGACCAATTGTGTTCACGCAGACACCCCCGACAAAGCCGGATGCACCACCACGCCGGTGGATTCTAACCCACCACCTCCGTGGTGGTGCAGGGCAGGGAGTTTACCACTGCGCCACCCAAGTATATCTCGATATATTTATTATTCGTTAAAATAATGATATTGTGGAATTCAATGTTTTGCTCAGCCATACTTATTCATGGATATTCAGTCAATAACTTTGGTTCTTGAACTGGTTCAGTTTTAGATTCTTGGGACCTTGGTGCTTTCACGGAAACCCCAAAATTGTGAATTGTGATATTATTTTGGTGGAAAAGGGGGCCATAGTGCTCAGACCGATATAGCCAATATAGTGTGTGTAAATTCTATTATACCTGCTAGGGTACATGTGTGTCTGAAGGCTCGGACGCAGGAGTCGGACAGCTCTGTGAGCAGGGAGATGAGGATGCTCATCAGGTAGTTTTCAAAGATGACGCTGTGCTGACATTGAGACACCAGCACTGACACAAAGTCACAGAACTCTATGTGGAACCAGCGACCGTATGGCCCTGGCTGGACCAGAGGGTACTCCACGTTGTCCTACAACACAGAAATAAATTCCCCCACAGGGAGTGTGTTAAATTAACTAGAATGGAAATTATGGGTTATCACATTTGAATTAATTGTTCCAGTTTAATTAAGAAGGGGTTTGTGGCATTACCTCCGGACATAAAGACAGACAGGCAGACAGAGAGAGAACGTCTAATAATGTAGATGGCTAGCCTCTTACAGAGCCATGGTGTAAAAATAAACGATTACAAGTGGTACAGAAAACCTGACTGTGGTACTGACTATGTCCATGGGCCATGTGACTGTGAGGATCCATGGGAAGGCCAGGAACTTCTTGTACTGTAGACCAGCATCCTAAAACACATACACATACATACACAATACATTATATAACCACAATTAGTCATTTCAGTATCCTATATAATTGATAGACATTGATATGAATGAAAGAGGTCTTACTTCATCCAGGCTCTCCACCATCTTGCTTATGACTTCACTGTCCTGTCTGTTTTGACACATCTCTGCAGTCACCACACCTGGAAATGAGAAAAATATAATTAAGAATGTGGGTATTCCCTCTCACGCACGCGCACACGCACACGCACACTGTCCCTCTGGGCAGACCTTAGCGCACACCCGCAGACAGAAGAAGTTGCGTTTTACGTCATTTCCGAGTTTTTAGACAGCTGGTGGATGGAAAAGAAGCTCCACCCCCGCGGCTGACTGCCGCGGAGGAGAGCGTTTCCGGGAATCTGTCCGTCGCAACAGTCAGCCACGGAGGTGGAGCTACTTTTCCATCCACCAGCTGTCTAAAAACTCGGAAATTACGTAAAGCTTCTTCTGTGGCTGTGTGCTAAGGTGGAGTTCGACCCTGTGTGAGTGCATGCGGACAGTGACTGCTTTAGTGCTTACCTTTGCAGCCAGAGCACTGAAAGAAGAAGCTGATGAGGTCGAGTAGTGCAGAGTCACGGTCGGACTCATAAGCCTCGATCCAATCATCAACCACTGCCTGTATGATGTCAAAACATTTATCACCAACAAAGCCGACAGTAGAACATACAAAACATACTGGCTCATATTAACGTATTAATGTTCTTGGCCAGTGGTAGGCAAACAGGCAGCCCAAGGATAGATTCTAGATTTAGGGGCTGTCAATTTGGACACGATAGCCTATAAGTAGCCCAAACATTTAGACTCTCGTAGAGGTTGACTGTCCTGTACAATGAATATGACAGGTGAAGTTAAGATGAAGCACACGTCACTGATCATCGATCCGTCTCATACAGACATATCCTGTACAAAAACCATCATTCATAAGCATCAATTTGTACACTAAGAGAGAACACTACCCAACTGTTTAGTAATACACATGTTCCTTTACCTGCATGGCACTTCTGCCCATGGTGACGACCTCGAACAGGGTGACCGCCTCGACATTGCTCTGTTTTCCCCGGCCGCTCCTGGCTCTGCTGACACCACCACCACCACGGCCGGTCTTGGCACGACCATGTTTGGTATTTTCAGAGCCCTCCCGTGCTCTTTTCTTTCCCCTCTGAGGGTTACACAGGGACATTGAGATTATATGTTATACAGAGTTGTGTCATGTAATAAGATAAGAATTTTACCATGTGCATTCTGTCTCGTTGATTGAGTTCCGACTGGAAGACATTAGGCCTCATGCAGCGAAATTCTAATGTATATTATATTTTCTATAGATTTTCTGCTAAGAGAAAATGTTTGAGAAGTGAACTCCAGATGCACCAAATGTTCTTAACATCCAAACTGTGTTTACCCAGGTGTGCTGAATGATAAATCACACACATAAATTGGAGGAAGCATGGACATTTGTAATTAGCATAGGTAACGCCCCCTCACAATAGATAGTAGATTTTTCTGTAAAGAATAGGGATAGGGATATCCCTAGGGATATAGGGAAATCACAAACCCAGAACCCAGAAGACATTTCTGTGATGCTGTCAATGCTGTGTTTTAATAGTAGTGGGGGACACAATAAATGAAAAGGAAGTTGATATTGCATGCATGCAATATCATCTGGTGTATATAGTCGTCATTGGGATGTATGGACCCCAGTGCTCCTGGAACCCTATAAAAGAAAATCGCAGATAAGTAAGCCTGGGACCGAGGCTAATAAAAAGAGGGATTGCCATTCTCTGTGTCCCTCTCCTGATGACAGCACCTTTCAGCTCCTTTGACTTTATGCCTTGATTTACTGTGACACACCATACAACACACCACACTACACTGATCACACATCCGCACTGATACTACTGACTTACACATCCTACACTCTTTTGTTTGTAAGCCTAATTGAAGGTATTATACCTTTGTTAAATTATTGTTAAAACTGCCTGCATCCTCCTCCATTTTGTCATGGCCCCATGGGCTGGGTTGTGACATTATTTATTATCTTTATCTCACAACTGCTCACTCTTATGAAGAGCAAAATTAACATTGCTGAATCCCCATAACAAAATAATAATTTGTAGATTTGTAGATAAAGATTGTTCATTATTGCTTCCTGTATGAGACCCCTTTGCCTAACCAATGCACATTCCAAAAATACATTAATAACGGTAACCATATCGACCATCTACTTCCTATGGAAGTGTGATAAAATACCCGTTTCTAGTCAGTCAATCGTCATCAGACAGCACCCACCACACTCTTCTGCCTGTTCTCATTCCCACACTCATCTCCTGAATGGTTGACAGTTCCAGAGGGGTTCCTCTCCACACCAGGATTCTCACTGGGAAACCAAACATATAGTTAGAGAGAATTTGCTAAATGTGTGGCAAATCTGCAAAGAAAATGCTTACCACTAGCTTTCTTCACAAATGTTTTCATAAAGGTGTCTACAATGACATATAAATTTGTTCCCAACTCCCTTGGGAAACTTTGTGACAGCTGCTGAAAGTTGGGGTACCATAAACATCCAATATAGGCTAAGGCAAAATTCCCAAAATGTCATTATGCTTTAAGTAGCATGTGACGTGTCAAACTAGGGGTTTTTCATCATGCTGAATCAATTCCAAGCATTAGTTTAGCACGAAAACACCTCTTGGGCTAAATTCGGCAATAGCCAAACAAGGAGTGTTTTTTGTGCAAAACTAATGCTTGCAATGGATTCAGAATCATGAAAACCCCCTAGTTTGACATGTCACTTGCTACTTAAAGTATAATGAAATTTTGAATTGTTTGCCTTATATTGGATGTTAATGGTACTCCAACTTTCAGCAGCTGTCACAAAGTTTCCCAATGGAGTTGTGTTGGAACGATTTTCTCTGTAATAGTACATAGTAGACACCTTCATGAACACATAAGCTAGTGGTAAGCATTTCTTTTGCAGATTAGCCACACATTTAGCTAATTAATATGAACTTCAATGAGAGACATAAATTGATGAACGGAACAATTATTCTGACCAAAACATGGCAGCAACAACAAAAAGGGGGGGATGTATATCCTTACTTCTGCTCAGAGGATGCCTTAGCTGCAGCCTCTTGTATCATCTCTTGTCTCAGATCATCCTACAGGACTTGTTGGTATCTCAAGATCTGTGGAATGGCATACAGCCATCAAAACTGTGACTCCTCCTTACCCTCCTTTAAAACCGCCAAAAGAGAGCACCTGTCTGCAATTTGCACATGGTCCTAGAAAAGTCTTCTAAGCCTGTGTTTCTATACAAATAAGTTCATTGCTACTATTATTGTTGCTGATTTATTGTATGATGTATCGAAATTGAATACACAGGACAAGAATGGAAACAAGCCCTTCAGACTTTTTTAGCATACCGGTATGATTATCCCATTTTGCAAACTGCTATAAAGTATTCAATCAATCAAACAAATGCAGGCTGCAGGATCAATGCTGTAATTAAAAGAGCCATGTGTCTATTTGATGACGTCACTACTGGGCTTGTCAATCAAGGCCAAGGTTGTATCTGACTGTTGTCCCTGATATGAAGCGCAAGTGTTGCTGATGGGAGGCAAACAGTGTTTTGACTGTGTTTGTTATGTTAGTCTGGTGGACCACCACCAGCCATACAGATGTATGGCTTTGGCCGTTTATGTTTATTTTATTGTATTTATGTTGTATACGAATAGGACGGAGAATAAATATTTAATACAACTCTCTATAATGAAACGTTTTTGAAGTTCTTTGATTGACACACGTCTGAATGGTTCACATGACGCTCGATCGTAGCCTAGTGGACCAGAGCTAAACATACCTGTAGACGACACCCTGCAGACACAACACAAAACTGAAACAGATAACATTATAAAGAGAATAAAAACAAACTCACGCAGATTCATGGAAACCATATCATAGTCGACAGTCTACTGTACGAATGGAATGAAGTCACGCCCATGCAGGGACATCTTTAGTCCGTATCCTCTGACTTCAGTTCATATTATTTATTATCCTTATTAGAAAATGTTTGTATACGACGCGATTTGTTTTTCCTGCGAGTGTTTGTTGACAGCTTGTGATTTCTTCTTATTTTTTTCCAGCGCCCATAAAGTTTGGGACAGCCTATCATGGTATGTTTGGAACAAGCAGCCTATTGGTCGACATTTTCTTAAGGTCTGAAAGCCCAGTATATGATTGGATAAGTCTGACTATCACTCAGTCTCAGCCAGGCAACTGTACCCATGACTGTACCGCCTTCAGCTGCAACAGTGCAACGCAACAACGTCCAGAAACATGTCTGGTCAGGAGTCTGGACCTGTCTGAGACGATCGAGACGTGCACCTCTGCTGTGTGGGAATGCCATCATCATCACCCATCATGTAAGCACTGTTGCTACAGCAATGATGAACAACTTATCTGAAATATGTGACAATCCAGAACTGCAGGCTACTAAATTTGTAAATGTAGCAATACAATATCTCACCAACAAAAACATAATTGTATGCAAGTAAGCAGCTAAAAAGATGTGATTCTAAAGCCAAGTGAGAGTCGAACAAAAGGCAGGATCATGCATTTTAGTGAGTAGGCCTATTGAATAATTCAAATGCAAACGTTCAGTCAAGCATTGTTCATGTTCAATCATGTCGATTGCATGAAATATAGATCTCTATTGCATACAACTTTTATTATCATTTTGGTAAAAATACAGAAATATGACATATAAGTAACATTGCAGGGAATTACTAATATTATTAATATTGACCTACATCAATATTCACACAGTTCAGAATTCAGATTGTGTAATTTAAAGCCAGTATACAAACCATAATTGATCAGTAATAATTACATTATTTAGCACCTTTTTATGACATGGCTCCTATATGGGGCAAGCTGTCAAGAGAGAGAGAGAGTGTGTGTGTGTGTGTGTGTGTGTGTGTGTGTTTTTGGGCACTGGGGCGACCAGTGCCAAATGTCTTGTACACGTTGCTGCCAGCAGGTCAAGGACATAGTTCTCTTTAGAACTTTAACTTTGTAGCCTACTGGCAGTCAACAGAGGTCAGATTGGACTGAAACTTTTCTCAATTATGTAGATGACTGACATCATAGACTGGCCATTTGACGTCCAAGATCCACATGGAAGACACATCGTTATTAGACCCCATGTCTTGTTTGCAGTCAGTTAAATAGCACATTCCTTCATTTATAATGGATATATCCAGGAGACCCCTGCAACCCTATACTGCAACAAAACCACTTCCAAGCTAGCCTCGGTCCCAGCCTTATACTCTCTGCGAAGAGAAAAGCCTGGTCACAATATAAGGCAGAGTGCATAGGCGGAAATGTTGAGACGGAACATCCGTCAGATGTATTTCCCCCGGATACAATATCACAATCACAACACTCATTCATGGAGAATGTAAACAGATTTGTAAAGCGCCAACGTCATTTCCTTGAGCGGCCAAAATCCCGCTACTTCCGCCAAATTTCAGCTATGCACTCTACAGCGCATATTGTGCCCAGGGTGCTTCCAAGCTGCATGGTTAGATGGGTTGTCCTATAGATATAGGATAAGTCAGGACAAGAACTGCGACACAAAGGCCATGGGCAGGCTAAGGTCTTCTGTCAGCTCCTCTGGTAGCGATGACACAAGTGACGTTATGGTGTGAGTTATTTCCAATATCCTTTAAGGGACACACAGACACAAATCAGTTTAAAGTAGCATGAAATACACTAGGCAGAACTATAGGCTACCAAGAGATTACCAAAATATTGTATGAATGAATGAATGTCATGCCACCTCGTGGCCTCTTTTCAGATATAGTTACAATGCTTTTTTCCTCATGTCTCAGGCTTTCTTTTATTATTTCGCCCGTTTCAAATAAACAGTTAATAAGCTCAATCATTCATATCCAATATATCAGCACAGTTATTATTGTATGTTATTTCTACTTTCTACATACAATATTTGGATTTTCTGTTACCAGCTTATGTAGGGTGCTGCCAACTGTGGTTCCTGCCTGGAGCCTTCCTCTGTCACCAGAGATTGTTTCATCTCTTTGAAGTTGGCCTCAATGTCTTTCTTCATTTCAGACAAACACCGGATTCCTCTAAACGAGCAGATGATGTGCTGCGAGAAAGTTTAATTTAGAAATACATGGTGATCGATAGTGAAAGGAACTTGAATACAGATATAGAAAAGATTATAGCTCAATATAATGTGACAAGAGTGACTACTTTTCTCACATAGATGACCGAGAGCTGGTGGGCAATGTATTTGTGGCTTCCAAGGTGCCTCACGTCCTCCTCTAGCTGTTGGCATAGGACTAGGAGCTGATTGAGTTTGGCAATGTGGGAGAAGTATTCTAGAACACAGATGGTATCCAATTCAACACATACTGTATTGCATCCTTTGTTCCTTTGTGAACTTGGTCTTTATTACACAGGCAACAATTTCCCCCAATCTCCTATTTCCACAGCAAGACAATGTATTTAATTATCTTGTAACTTTCTTTTATTGATTTGTCTTTTTTTTTTTTTTTGTGAATGGTTGTCAGTTAATTTAGCTGGTTAATATATTTTTTTAGTGCTATGAATTCACTATAGAGCGTCGCAGTCCCTCCCCCTTTCAGAACAACGAGTGGCCCAGGAAATAAATCTCAATGCATTTTTCCCATAGGCATTTCTTAAAGTATTTATTTAAAGACTGTTACGCCGCGGACAAAGCCAACTCGGATCGTGACAAATCATGACAATGAACACAATGTTTTGGGCCGATCAAATAATTTATAAGAAGAAAAACAAAACAAATGTGTTGTCTCCTGCCTTTATTTTCTTCTTTCTAATGATTTGATCGGCCCAAAATATTGTGTTCATTGTCATGATTTGTCACGATCCGAGTTGGCTTTGTCAGCGGCGTAACCGCCTTTAAATAAATACTTTAAGAAATGCCTATGAGGAAAATGAACAGCGATTTCTTTTCCGGGTCTCTCGAGGGGGCGGGACTGTGACGCTCTATACCGTTTCAGTCTTCATGCCATTCTTTGAATTATTTCAACCCTCTGGGTGAGTTGTGTTCCTAGTTCAGTAATGAAGGATTGTGTCAAGGTTCATTGTTTTATGCTGCTGAATACCTGACAATATGGAGACAAAGGTTAGACAAATTAGATCTGAATATGGACCCCTCACCATCCATGGGTGGTCGCTCCAACATGTCCACTGGGCTACCTTGGATGAGGAACACTTCAACACGGGGAAACATGGCCGACAGACCAACTATATCCAAGTAGTCCTGCAGGAGACACATTTATAAACAGGCTAATCATTTCATCACGTGCGTAGACAGTAACCTAACCTGTAATTAATTATCTTATTTCATTTACAAATTTGTAATGCTTCAGTAATAACATGACATGGCATTAAAACCATTGGACTGTAATAATTTTAGATAATACCTCAAGTTGTGGCATAGGCTTTGGTAGATGTTCAAGGCACTGCAGCATTTGGTCAAGGATTTCTGCTCCTGTGTGGTCGAAGCACAAATATTGTTATTCATATGGTCCCTTTCAAGTGCTCAACAATACCATTGCAAATGAAGGGTTCGGGTATAGCAAATGCACCCTAACACTGAGTCCCCAGTTGCCCTGGCCTATAGGTTCCATTCCATGCAGGCTTGGCTTGCAATTTGTCCAATATCTCTAAGGCCCCTTTTCCACCGGTTGGGAACCGGTACAGTTCTTTTTGGTTCTTAGTCCATGAGACAGACCTCCAAAATTGGAACATTAATGATGAATTGAGTGGGCAAAACCATACCTATGTTAAATTGTTTGTAGGATCAATATAAGTAAATTTATATATGATAATAGCTTTATCACATTTTCAATTTGTTGCATATTTTCCTATATAATGCCTAATTTGCATATTTAAATGTACAATTTCAGAAAATTTGTAATACAATAAATCATTGTCTTCGTGTAAGTAATCAACTGCAGGGAAAGTTTCATGGTGATAACTATTTAATTAACATAATTAATATTTTTTACCTATTCACCCATCACGTATAGGCCTACTGTAGGTGAAAATTACAAAATGTGTGACAAATAATTATGAAAGAGCTACTCCTGTGGAAGAGTGAATATATTAATTTAGTTATATTGACCCTATAAACAATTTAATATTGGTATGGTTTTGACCACTCAATTCATAATTAACGTTCCAATGTTGGAGTTCTGGCTCATGGACTGAGAAGTGAGAACCAAAAAGAACTGAACCAGTTCCAAACCGGTGGAAAAGTGGTTCCAGTTCCAAATAAAACTTTTATTTAGGGTTCTGAAGTCTGAACCAATTCATTTTCAGTAGAAACACTACTGAACTGAATTAGGCGGGTGGAAAAGAAAGAAACCAGATCAAAAAAGGGGCCACAAAGAAAGCCCCCAAAAATAACAAAAACATAAAATAAAATGTTGACCTTGAACCTGGAAAGTGTCTGACTCCTCTGGACTGCAGTCCTGGCTCAACTGCTCCTGGAACTTCAACATTAAAGTTGGTGAGTAACCTATACTGTAGCCAGCGAGGTACAGTATAGGTCTGTATAGGTACAGTCTCACACACACACACACACACACACACACACACACACACACACACACACACACACACACACACACACACACACACACACACACACACACACACACACACAGTATTCTGGTATTTTAAATACCTGTCATACCTGGTTTACCTGTGCCCTGATGAGGAGGTCTAGTTGTCCACACAGACACAACATCTCCAGACCCACCTGTTCAGGACTTAACCGAATGGGCATCAGTGGTCTCTTCACCTGCACTTCAACTGACCACAGGTGATACAAAACAGAAGAACATGTCGTCAAGCGAATATGAACCTCCCACGGTCCTCTTGACTCTTCGCATGATCAGTAGAATTCAGCGTTACTAATTTCTGGCGTCGGATGAATGGAGAGTGAACGAATGAGGACAGAGGTGAGAGGAGTAGCCTATAGCCTAGTATATGGACCGCATTGAAATAAGGTGCAGCCCTTTTCTTTGGAGAGAGTAGCCTATAGGCTTTATGCTCTGATCGCGGAACCTCATAGACCAGACCAGAATTAATAATGTAATGTCATGTAGCCTACTCATTCAATATAATAAATAAATTGCATGGCACCATTAGTCTTAAAGTATAACAACACATGCATAAATTCAGACGGTGAAGATGAGACTTACCTTTAAATCTCTCGTGATAAACACAGGGATGGCAGAGCGGTTCAGAGATGCTTACTGCCATCATCTGACCGGCTGCAGTGTTTGATAATCGCAGGCTATAGCCTATTCTGATGAACTATTAAAACAAAACATAGACATGAGATCCTATATGCATAAAGGTTGCGTCTGTGACTGTAACCCTACCTATATTGTTCGGTATCGAAAAATATGACACAAGAGTTTTCTTTTGTCGAATCTGATCGTAACTATTTGTCTAACGCAAGGGATTCATAGGAGCTGGAATGGGCGAAGCGAATGCCAATACAAAAAGGTTTTCGCGCACACAATGCAAAAATGCATCAATTGCAGGCAAACGCAGCTCTCACAGAAGAAAATGCTTAAAATCCAATACAAGTATAGCCTATGTATTCAATCGCTTGGCGACTCCACATGTCCACACCCATTGCAACCCGATAGCAAGCGATTCGCTGTCTTGAACGCCTCCCTGATAGACCACCCGGCATTCAGAATGATGTCATGTTTTGGACCACAGCATGCTGGAAGGCACCTGAATCTGATTAGTGTGGTTGCCCGAATGGGCAACCAGACTCTTGTAACTGTGACACTTTATTATTTCACTGGAGTAGTCTTTATTTTGACGCTTTATACCTCCCACACTGTACGCTGTACGCACTTGAGCCATATGTCAAATTGAGCGGAAAAATCGGGAATCGTGTGCTTGTATTTTGTTAAGAGAAATGTTGTATAGTTTAATTGATATGAATTTATTAGTGAATTAAATTTCCCCATTGACATGAATGGGAAAAGGCAAAAATTCACATTCAAGTATTTGTTCCTCGGAGACTGTAATCACTATAGTTACAAAACTTTTAGGGATAATTCAACATTATCCCTAAAATTATTTAACCCTAAAATTTTATCGGTCGGCCTCATGGTGGCGCTATAACAGCCCACTTTACCTTTTGGCTTATAACTCTTGAACCATAGGTCGTAAAATAAAAAATATTTTTTCCCTGGATTCCTTGGGTCATGACGCATCTCCCCATATAGGCCACGCCCATTTCCGCCATGATAGATTTTCCGCCATTTTGAATTTTGTCCAAAACACACTTTTTGCTTTTCCTCCTACAGATTTTGTCCAAATCTCACAGAAATCGGCACACGTGATCTCTGGACCCATCCAATTAAAACTGAACTGCAGAATTTTGAAAGTGCGTATCGTTCGGCCGTAATCCTCTTCCGAAGTTAGTAGGAGGGGCCTATATCACAAAAAATGCCATAAATCACGAACGGAATGTCCAATCCATCCCACATTTCAATCACATGTCCGGGGTGGTTCAATCAACCAAGTTCTAAAAGCAATTCCATTTTCATCCATAGGGGGCGCCGCAAATGCGAGAAATGTAACCGTTTGTCGCAAAAACATGAATTTCGGGGGTTAAATCCCCTCCGAATTACTTACGCATGATCTAAGGCGTGACTTGAAATTGTAATTGGCTGGCAATACTAGTGGGAGGGGCATATGTAAGCCACTGCGGCAACCACACTCTGCAATTTTTTAAAATTTGTGATGCCTTTGACAGATGTTTGTAGAAGTCGTTCAGTTATTGTTACATCATTTTGTAATTAACCTCTTAAGTCCTACATAATATATACACTTAGTCGCACAACAATGTTCAATTGTAAAAATGGCTGATCTACAAACTCACAACACAGCATTGTGAGGCTGTTTTTGAACATTTGTAAAGGATAATTTCACATGTTTCAAGTGATTAAAGGATGGATGGCTTTGCTGGCATTTAATGTGAATCACCACCAGCCCAGGTGAAATGTATGCATAGTTCTTGTGAGGCTGGAATCTATTTTACAGTATGGCTCTAGATGCGGAACATAGAAATGTTATGTCAGATTTTTACATTCAGAACCGTGTTAATCAGACCAGTGTGTGTCCATGTGGAAACCTCGTATGAATCTGATCTCAGGTCAGAATGGGTTAAATACTACTGAAGTTTCACTTGTAAGTTTGGGTAAGAAACTGTTTTTTTTTTGTTTTTTTTTATCAGCTTGCAGAGACTTTTTGTCTAATCACGTGGTCTGGTTCTTTATTTTCTTTACTTTATACGATAAAGCGTCCAGTACAGGAGTTATGTACAATTTGTCAATTTGCAGGTATTTAGAACAAAATTATAGACTCAAAATCTATACATGCTGCAAGTGCTCCGTCTTCCAATAAATAAGGTTTATCAAGTAGAAATACATGTTTGGTTATGGTGACATACATTTTGTGCGTTGTACATTTACATGACATTGGCAGTTATAAATAAAATTGATATAAATTAACATGTTTTGAGTACTGAGTTATTTCACCGAGCTGGTCAGTTCAGGTGAAGAAGTTTAAATGGTTTAATGTTTGAAATTATGTTAATTAATTTATTATTAGCCAAATTTGTTTGATACATATCAAGTAGTGTCTAATGGGGGTCTAATGGGGGCTCAACAAATGTGGATTTGGGAACAACTGCAGACTGCAGTACAGTATTAAGTTATTAACAGATCCCTGATTGATCTAAAACGAATCCACAAATCACCAACAACACAGCAATAAGGCATTAAAACGTTTCCTTTGGAAAGTCAGAAAGTGACGTGCAAAATAAAAAATAAAATCTGCCAATTTATACACACTATGTTACACGTATACCGACGGTAGGATACCGTGTCTTTTAGGGGCGTTTCTGTGGTCAAGATAGGGCTTTTTTTTGGTACTGTAGCGTAGCCTACCTGTCAGTTCTGCTGCTGGAGTCGGGTCTTCATGTAGGCTATAGCCTATGTGGTCTTCAATGTATAGCCTATGTGGCGTGAACACTAAATCCAGGCTAAAATCGCGAGATAGTCAGCAAGTCATTAATTACAGAAGTATTTCACACACCTTTGATTCGCTGTAATAAAGGAACTAAAAGGTGATCATGAAGCAGAGGGAAACACAAAAGTCAGTTGGCAGCGCCACAGCCCAGCGACACCCACGTTGTGGCCAGAAATGTCACTCCGTTTGTAAGCTAAAGGATCCCACATAATGTAGGTTTGTAATAATGTTGTTTTTTGATGAATTGAACAATGTGGACTTTTGATGAATTGAACAATGTGGACCCTCTTAAACAAGTGTAATGCTTAATTGGGTCGTCCACTCACAGTTAACAGTCTTTGTATTGAGTTTGTGCTTGAAATGTACTGTAATTCTACAAACTATTAATACAATATTTAAATCAATCAATCAAACCAGAGCTAGACTACACCATGATATATTATTAGGAGTACAATAACTTGGCATTGTGAATAAAAAGGTATTAGCCACAGTGGGGTTGCAGTGTAATGTAATGCTGAAGGTTTAATCACAGGGCTGTCTGCTTTATGTATTATGATTAAACGTGCATTCTGGTATATTGTGAATCAATGATTGAGAAAAACATCAAAGGGGTTTGAACCCGTGAAGTTCTATAAAGTTGTATTAAGAAGTCGGGCGTCTAGACCGCTAGACCACTGAGGACGCTGCCAGGAAAGGGACTCATGTCTGTATTGACTATTTAAGCCGTGACGTAACCCGCTTCCGGGTCTTACTCAAGAAAGCTCCACGTCATACATTTTCTTTGTCGTGGACACTTTACAGTTTACATTAATAATAATTATACTCGAGTTGGAAGCATTAAGACCCATTTTAACCCTCAATGGCTTCCTTTCTGAAAAATAACGTTATTGTAAAAAATAAAAAATAAAAAGATTCACGCGTTCAGAATCATAATAGAAGCGGACGGGACCCGGATGTAACGTACGATGACTACAATATGACTACATTAAGAAAATCGCGGCAAAAGACTCGCGGGCGTGGCCTCACGTCACACCCGGAAGGAAGTGACGGCCCCCTCAAATACGGAAGAGACGCGTGGAGGGGGTTTTGCTCAGTGTTGTTTTGATTCTGCCACGTCACCATGTCGGTCGTCCTCGTGTCCGCAGCAAGCAGGTACGTTAAATGTTATTTAATACTTAACGTTGTTGTTGTTCAAACATCTGTGATCACTTTATATGATGTTAACTTGTTGTGATGTTTATATATTATGTTCGTGCCACTGAGTAAAACCGTGTTCCAGTAGCCCAATGGTTACTCTCGGCGCTTAGTAGTCAACAGTGCCCGGGTTCGAGTCCCCATCGAGGACTGAGAGTTAGCTTCATTCTTACCAAACTAGCACAATTGTTTTAGCTTTTCTCGTCGAGGTCCATTATTCATTCAGTATTTGAGGCAAAAAATGGTGGTCCCGTGGCTCAGATACTGAATGAATAAAGGACCTCGACTTGATGCAAACAAACAGTGTTGTGTTTGTTAAGAAGAAAAGAAACTCGGTCATCGACTGGGAAGTGAACCCGGGCCCGGATGTTCTAACCATTCGGCTACTGGATCATGGTTTTATAAAGTAGTAGTAACATATATGAACACAACACAGTAGGAACAGAGCATTCTGGGATGCACGCTAGTTCGTTAGCTAGCTAGCGTGCTGCCGTCGTGAACGTGCACAATGATAGTCAACGGACCAGCGCGTTCATGTGTTTGGGGCCAGGCTGCAATACCTTCATTCGGCCACTATGTCCATTTCGCCTCAGGGTTTCCTCTGGGTGCCTTCTCTATTCATAATATACTCTATGCTCACAATGGTGGTCAGTGGCTCAAATGGGTCTGAGAGGCTAAATGGCCTCAAATGGTGGTCCGTGGCTGAATAAATAATCGACTAGAGGTGAACAGAGTAGTGTTTAGATGGTTCTGTTATGACTGCATGCTGTAGTGTTTAGATGGTTCTGTTATGACTGAATGTTGTAGTATTTAGATGGTTCTGTTATGACTTCCCCTCTGCATGTTGTAGTGTTTAGATGGTTCTGTTATGACTTCTCCTCTGCATGCTGTAGTGTTGAGATGGTTCTGTTATGACTGCATGTCGTAGTATTTAGATGGTTCTGTTATGACTTCCCCTCTGCATGTTGTAGTGTTTAGATGGTTCTGTTATGACTTCTCCTCTGCATGCTGTAGTATTTAGATGGTTCTGTTATGACTTCTCCTCTGCATGCTGTAGTATTTAGATGGTTCTGTTATGACTTCCCCTCTGCATGCTGTAGTGTTTAGATGGTTCTGTTATGACTTCTCCTCTGCATGCTGTAGTACTATTTAGATGGTTCTGTTATGACTTCTCTGCATGTTGTAGTATTTAGATGGTTCTGTTATGACTTCTCCTCTGCTAGCCCTCCAAGCAGAACCCAAATGCTACTGAAGTTTCTGACATTTTGTTGACACAGATAGCATTGGGTCCTGTAGCACTACTACCATGCCACCTGGGACGCACCCATTTTAAAACATAAACAACATGTTTAGCGGCTCCCTGCGCTCTTTGACGATATTTTTCAGTGTGAGGCTTTCTGAATATGTAAAGTATAAGTACCCATACATGCCGCTGCGAATATCTCCTGTGGCGCGGAAGCCGTTAAGTATTTTTAATATACGTTTGCCCGATTTGGAAGCTTGGATTCTTCTCTTCCTTCCTTGTTTATTGACACCTCATTGTACCGCCTATCTGGCTAGCTAGTGGCGCTATAGCTATGACACAGCAGATCAGAGGCAGGGACGTAGCCTCACAAGCCAACCGCACACCGGGAGGCGGTACAATAAACGGTAAACAAACAAGAAGAAATAAAGGTCAAACAAAGATTAAAAATACTTAACGGCTTCCGCGCCACAGGAGATATTCGCAGCGGGATGTATAGCTACTTAAAGTTACCGAATTCAGAATAACTCAAGGAAAATAATGCCGTCACTTGGCACAGATCCTATTTTAGAGATAATTTCTACTTCCGTGTACTGGAATTTCCATACGAAAATATAGGTCTGACCAGGGACCCAACATAAAACTCATAACAAATTCAGAAAAGCTTTATGTAGGGTCCCGAGAGGGGCTACTCCTCTGCATGCTGTAGTGTTTAGATGGTTCTGTTATGACTTCTCCTCTGCATGCTGTAGTGTTTAGATGGTTCTGCTATGACTTCTCCTCTGCATGTTGTAGTGTTTAGATGGTTCTGTTATGACTTCTCCTCTGCATGCTGTAGTGTTTAGATGGTTCTGTTATGACTTCTCCTCTGCATGCTGTAGTGTTTAGATGGTTCTGTTATGACTTCTCCTCTGCATGTTGTAGTGTTTAGATGGTTCTGTTATGACTTCTCCTCTGCATGTTGTAGTGTTTAGATGGTTCTCTTATGACTTCTCCTCTGCATGCTGTAGTGTTTAGATGGTTCTGTTATGACTTCTCCTCTGCATGTTGTAGTGTTTAGATGGTTCTGTTATGACTTCTCCTCTGCATGTTGTAGTGTTTAGATGGTTCTGTTATGACTTCTCCTCTGCATGTTGTAGTGTTTAGATGGTTCTGTTATGACTTCTCCTCTGCATGCTGTAGTATTTAGATGGTTCTGTTATGACTTCTCTGCATGTTGTAGTATTTAGATGGTTCTGTTATGACTTCTCCTCTGCATGTTGTAGTGTTTAGATGGTTCTGTTATGACTTCTCCTCTGCATGCTGTAGTGTTTAGATGGTTCTGTTATGACTTCTCCTCTGCATGTTGTAGTGTTTAGATGGTTCTGTTATGACTTCTCCTCTGCATGTTGTAGTGTTTAGATGGTTCTGTTATGACTTCTCCTCTGCATGTTGTAGTGTTTAGAATGGGGGTGGGCAACTTTGACGATAGAGACTATATTTCCACTATATTTCCACTCTCACTCCAGAGGGCCACGTTGCATATTACTGTTGTAGCAAAAATAGCCGATGTACAAGCTCAAAACGCGTCGCAGTGCAACGCGTTTGGGGCTTATTGATCAGCTATTTTTTTCCCCCAAGACGGTGGATTGTGGCCCATGCCTTCCTGCTGTTATTTGTCATGTTGGTGTTCTCTATATCTTTTCGTCCTGGGCATGACGTTAAACTGTTCCGTTCGAGAGGACCGGCGACCCTCGAATGTAAACAGCCACGAAAGGAAACTGTGTGTGTGAGGTGTTCTCTATCATTTCATTCCAGTACTACTACTTTGGGTAGTGGCTGGACGTTTGTGTAGATATTGAAAAGGAGGGGGCGAGCAGGCTACCTTGTGGTAGGCCGTTCTTTTGGGCTTTCCATTTACTCCTCTGGTCATTTAACTGGACATGGAAGCGCCTGTTGTTGAGGAGGCTTTTCCTGACCATTGTGCGGTGTTGGACAGTGTCGTAGGCAGCAGAGAGATCTCTGAATGCTGCTCCAGTTATTTGTTTTCCCTCAAACCCATCCTCAATGTGTTGGGTGAGGTTGAGCTCTGTCCAGCACAGGAGCGGCCAGGACGGAAACCAGCTTGGTCTTTAGTCAGCTTGGTGTCTATGAGTGGCAACGAGGCGTTGGAGTAGCAGCTTCTCATATAGCCTTGTAGGTGATGCAGAGGGAAATGGGTCGGTAGCTCTTTGTGGATAATGGGTCTTTGCCAGGTTTAAGGATTGCAACCACTTTGGCCTTTTCCCAGACAGAAGAGATGGTTTTCTGTGCTATGCATGTGTTCAGCATCCCCACAAGCCAGGTCTTTGCGTTGGGTCCCAGGTGCTGTAACATTTCTGCCAGTAGGTCATCAATCTCTGCTGCTTTTCCGGGTTTCAACTTTCCCATTGCAGTTTCAAGTTCTTCTAGGTCGAAGGGTTTGGTTTGAGGGCTGGCTGATTGTGGTTGGTCTGATACCACTGTGCGATGGTATTCTCCTGTGGGTCGGTGGCGGTCTTGGTCACAACTGGTGGCCAACAGTTGTAACCAACACCGCCACCGACTCACATAGAATACCATCGCACAGTGGTATCAGACCAACCACAATCAGCCAGCCCTCAAACCAAACCCTTCGACTTAGAAGAACGTGAAACTGCAATGGGAAAGTTGAAACCCGGAAAAGCAGCAGGGATTGATGGCATACTGGCAGAAATGATACAGCACCTGGGACCTAACGCAAGGACCTGGCTTGTGGGGATGCTGAACACATGCATAGCACAGAAAACCATCCCTTCTGTTTGGAAAAAGGCCGAAGTGGTTGCAATCCCTAAACCTGGCAAAGACCCATTATCCCTGAAGAGCTACCGACCCATTTCCCTCCTGCATCACCTACAAGCTCTATGAGAGGCACTAACATTTCTGAACAGACTATATTTACATCAATATGTCTGGGTCCCCACCTACTCACTCAGGGTTGACGTGTCACACCTGCAGTGATGGGAGGGGCACCAAAATGTGGTGTTTTGATTGGTTGATGGGGGCACTCCCTTAGTATAAAAGTGTATGTTTTGTGTACACATGACCTGATGAAGATCAAATAGATCGAAACGTTGTCAGTATTTCAATATAGAACGTTTTTTTTTATACCTGTGATGTGCGGGCTCCATCCAATACCTACACCAGTTGTGATGCAACAGAGTTTGCTGTGACTGTTGTGAATTATGGGTGGTGTGGTCTTTGCCAAGACGGTGGATTGTGGCTCATGCCTTCCTGCTGTTATTTGTCATGTTGGTGTTCTCTATATCTTTTCGTCCTGGGCATGACGTTAAACTGTTCCGTTCGAGAGTACCAGCGACCCTCGAATGTAAACAGCCACGAAAGGAAATTATGTGTGTGTGAGGTGTTCTCTATGGGTTGGGTTTCAGGTGGTTGTATTGTAGTAGCTTGACATTTCTTGGAGGGCACTTTCAAGGACAGACTCAATCTTCTGGAAGTCTGCTTGTTGGGTCGTAATGCAGAGGTTGTCGGCGTAGATGAAATGCTGGCATTAGGCATTGGGTAGTGGCTGGTCGTTTGTGTAGATATTGAAAAGGAGGGGGGCGAGCACGCTACCTTGTGGGAGGCCGTTCTTTTGGGCTTTCCATTTACTCCTCTGGTCATTTAACTGGACATAGAAGCGCCTGTTGTTGAGGAGGCTTTTCCTGACCATTGTGCGGTGTTGGACAGTGTCGTAGGCAGCAGAGAGATCTCTGAATGCTGCTCCAGTTATTTGTTTCCCCTCAAACCCATCCTCAATGTGTTGGGTGAGGTTGAGCTCTGTCCAGCACAGGAGCGGCTGGGACGGAAACCAGCTTGGTCTTTAGTCAGCTTGGTATCTATGAGTGGCAACGAGGCGTTGGAGTAGCAGCTTCTCATATAGCCTTGTAGGTGATGCAGAGGGAAATGGGTCGGTAGCTCTTTGTGGATAATGGGTCTTTGACAGGTTTAAGGATTGCAACCACTTTGGCCTTTTCCCAGACAGAAGGGATGGTTTTCTGTGCTATGCATGTGTTCAGCATCCCCACAAGCCAGGTCTTTGCGTTGGGTCCCAGGTACTGTAACATTTCTGCCAGTAGGTCATCAATCCCTGCTGCTTTTCCGGGTTTCAACTTTCCCATTGCAGTTTCAAGTTCTTCTAGGTCGAAGGGTTTGGTTTGAGGGCTGGCTGATTGTGATTGGTCTGATACCACTGTGCGATGGTATTCTCCTGTGGGTCGGTGGCGGTCTTGGTCACAACTGGTGGCCAACAGTTGTAACCAACACCGCCACCGACTCACATAGAATACCATCGCACAGTGGTATCAGACCAACCACAATCAGCCAGCCCTCAAACCAAACCCTTCGACTTAGAAGAACGTGAAACTGCAATGGGAAAGTTGAAACCCGGAAAAGCAGCAGGGATTGATGGCATACTGGCAGAAATGATACAGCACCTGGGACCTAACGCAAGGACCTGGCTTGTGGGGATGCTGAACACATGCATAGCACAGAAAACCATCCCTTCTGTTTGGAAAAAGGCCGAAGTGGTTGCAATCCCTAAACCTGGCAAAGACCCATTATCCCCGAAGAGCTACCGACCCATTTCCCTCCTGCATCACCTACAAGCTCTATGAGAGGCACTAACATTTCTGAACAGACTATATTTACATCAATATGTCTGGGTCCCCACCTACTCACTCAGGGTTGACGTGTCACACCTGCAGTGATGGGAGGGGCACCAAAATGTGGTGTTTTGATTGGTTGATGGGGGCACTCCCTTAGTATAAAAGTGTATGTTTTGTGTACACATGACCTGATGAAGATCAAATAGATCGAAACGTTGTCAGTATTTCAATACAGAACGTTTTTTTTATACCTGTGATGTGCGGGCTCCATCCAATACCTACACCAGTTGTGATGCAACAGAGTTTGCTGTGACCGTTGTGAATTATGGGTGGTGTGGTCTTTGCCAAGACGGTGGATTGTGGCTCATGCCTTCCTGCTGTTATTTGTCATGTTGGTGTTCTCTATATCTTTTCGTCCTGGGCATGACGTTAAACTGTTCCGTTCGAGAGTACCAGCGACCCTCGAATGTAAACAGCCACGAAAGGAAATTATGTGTGTGTGAGGTGTTCTCTATGGGTTGGGTTTCAGGTGGTTGTATTGTAGTAGCTTGACATTTCTTGGAGGGCACTTTCAAGGACAGACTCAATCTTCTGGAAGTCTGCTTGTTGGGTCGTAATGCAGAGGTTGTCGGCGTAGATGAAATGCTGGCATTAGGCATTGGGTAGTGGCTGGTCGTTTGTGTAGATATTGAAAAGGAGGGGGGCGAGCACGCTACCTTGTGGGAGGCCGTTCTTTTGGGCTTTCCATTTACTCCTCTGGTCATTTAACTGGACATAGAAGCGCCTGTTGTTGAGGAGGCTTTTCCTGACCATTGTGCGGTGTTGGACAGTGTCGTAGGCAGCAGAGAGATCTCTGAATGCTGCTCCAGTTATTTGTTTCCCCTCAAACCCATCCTCAATGTGTTGGGTGAGGTTGAGCTCTGTCCAGCACAGGAGCGGCTGGGACGGAAACCAGCTTGGTCTTTAGTCAGCTTGGTATCTATGAGTGGCAACGAGGCGTTGGAGTAGCAGCTTCTCATATAGCCTTGTAGGTGATGCAGAGGGAAATGGGTCGGTAGCTCTTTGTGGATAATGGGTCTTTGACAGGTTTAAGGATTGCAACCACTTTGGCCTTTTCCCAGACAGAAGGGATGGTTTTCTGTGCTATGCATGTGTTCAGCATCCCCACAAGCCAGGTCTTTGCGTTGGGTCCCAGGTACTGTAACATTTCTGCCAGTAGGTCATCAATCCCTGCTGCTTTTCCGGGTTTCAACTTTCCCATTGCAGTTTCAAGTTCTTCTAGGTCGAAGGGTTTGGTTTGAGGGATGGCTGATTGTGGTTGGTCTGATACCACTGTGCGATGGTATTCTCCTGTGGGTCGGTGGCGGTCTTGGTCACAACTGGTGGCCAACAGTTGTAACCAACACCGCCACCGACTCACATAGAATACCATCGCACAGTGGTATCAGACCAACCACAATCAGCCAGCCCTCAAACCAAACCCTTCGACTTAGAAGAACGTGAAACTGCAATGGGAAAGTTGAAACCCGGAAAAGCAGCAGGGATTGATGGCATACTGGCAGAAATGATACAGCACCTGGGACCTAACGCAAGGACCTGGCTTGTGGGGATGCTGAACACATGCATAGCACAGAAAACCATCCCTTCTGTTTGGAAAAAGGCCGAAGTGGTTGCAATCCCTAAACCTGGCAAAGACCCATTATCCCCGAAGAGCTACCGACCCATTTCCCTCCTGCATCACCTACAAGCTCTATGAGAGGCACTAACATTTCTGAACAGACTATATTTACATGAATATGTCTGGGTCCCCACCTACTCACTCAGGGTTGACGTGTCACACCTGCAGTGATGGGAGGGGCACCAAAATGTGGTGTTTTGATTGGTTGATGGGGGCACTCCCTTAGTATAAAAGTGTATGTTTTGTGTACACATGACCTGATGAAGATCAAATAGATCAAAACGTTGTCAGTATTTCAATACAGAACGTTTTTTTTATACCTGTGATGTGCGGGCTCCATCCAATACCTACACCAGTTGTGATGCAACAGAGTTTGCTGTGACCGTTGTGAATTATGGGTGGTGTGGTCTTTGCCAAGACGGTGGATTGTGGCTCATGCCTTCCTGCTGTTATTTGTCATGTTGGTGTTCTCTATATCTTTTCGTCCTGGGCATGACGTTAAACTGTTCCGTTCGAGAGGACCGGCGACCCTCGAATGTAAACAGGAGTAGCAGCCTCTCTTGTAGGTGATGCAGAGGAGGGAAATGGGTCGGTAGCTATTTGAGGATGATGGGTCTTTGCCAGGTTTGGGGATTGCAACCACTTTGGCCTTTCTCCAGACAGAAGGGATGGTTTTCTGTGCCATGCATGTATTCAGCATCCCCACGAGCCAGGTCTTTGCGTTAGGTTCCAGGTGCTGTATAATTTCTGCCAGTATGTCATCAATCCCTGCTGCTTTTCCGGGTTTCAACTTTCCCATTGCAGTTTCGAGTTCTTCTAGGTCGAAGGGTTTGGTTTGAGGGCTGGCTGATTGTGGTTGGTCTGATACCACTGTGCGATGGTATTCTCCTGTGGGTCGGCGGCGGTGTTGGTTACGACTGTTGGCCACCAGTTGTGATGCAACAGAGTTCGCTGTGACCGTTGTGAATTATGGGTGGCTCCCTGAGGTCCTTGATCGCCATTGGGTCCAACAGTGGTCATTGAAGCGTGCGCACACATGCACCTACACACGCACAGGCGCACATGCGTATGCACACCTGGACCTTTAAATGAACAACAACACAAAAACTAAGGCACTGGTGTCGGACTTCTGGTTTACCGGAACGGGGTTCAACTCCCTGCAGTGCCCTGCTCAATGTGTTGTATTTCATTCATTGGTCCATGGTCTCAGAGGTCATTGAGCGGCGCGCTATAGTGCGCGATTCTTCATCATTGTTGAGGATTTAAAAAAAAGGTGAAAATCAAGGAAAAGCAAAAGGCTATAGTCCATGGTCACGGACCGCATACTGGTCAAGGTCATTTATACTGGTGAAGATCATTTACTAGTCTTATGAAGGTCATTTATACTGGTCAAGGTCATTTACTAGTCTCATGAAGGTAATTTATAATGCCTTCCTGCTGTTATTTGTCATGTTGGTGTTCTCTATATCTTTTCGTCCTGGGCATGACGTTAAACTGTTCCGTTCGAGAGGACCGGCGACCCTCGAATGTAAACAGCCACGAAAGGAAACTATGTGTGTGTGAGGTGTTCTCTATCATTTCATTCCAGTACTACTACTTTGGGTAGTGGCTGGACGTTTGTGTAGATATTGAAAAGGAGGGGGCGAGCAGGCTACCTTGTGGTAGGCCGTTCTTTTGGGCTTTCCATTTACTCCTCTGGTCATTTAACTGGACATAGAAGCGCCTGTTGTTGAGGAGGCTTTTCCTGACCATTGTGCGGTGTTGGACAGTGTCGTAGGCAGCAGAGAGATCTGTTGCTCCAGTTATTTGTTTTCCCTCAAACCCATCCTCAATGTGTTGGGTGAGGTTGAGCTCTGTCCAGCACAGGAGCGGCCAGGACGGAAACCAGCTTGGTCTTTAGTCAGCTTGGTGTCTATGAGTGGCAACGAGGCGTTGGAGTAGCAGCTTCTCATATAGCCTTGTAGGTGATGCAGAGGGAAATGGGTCGGTAGCTCTTTGTGGATAATGGGTCTTTGCCTGGTTTAAGGATTGCAACCACTTTGGCCTTTTCCCAGACAGAAGGGATGGTTTTCTGTGCTATGCATGTGTTCAGCATCCCCACAAGCCAGGTCTTTGCGTTGGGTCCCAGGTGCTGTAACATTTCTGCCAGTAGGTCATCAATCCCTGCTGCTTTTCCGGGTTTCAACTTTCAAATTGCAGTTTCAAGTTCTTCTAGGTCGAAGGGTTTGGTTTGAGGGCTGGCTGATTGTGGTTGGTCTGATACCACTGTGCAATGGTATTCTCCTGTGGGTCGGTGGCGGTCTTGGTCACAACTGGTGGCCAACAGTTGTAACCAACACCGCCACCGACTCACATAGAATACCATCGCACAGTGGTATCAGACCAACCACAATCAGCCAGCCCTCAAACCAAACCCTTCGACCTAGAAGAACGTGAAACTGCAATGGGAAAGTTGAAACCCGGAAAAGCAGCAGGGATTGATGGCATACTGGCAGAAATGATACAGCACCTGGGACCTAACGCAAGGACCTGGCTTGTGGGGGATGCTGAACACATGCATAGCACAGAAAGCCATCCCTTCTGTTTGGAAAAAGGCTGAAGTGGTTGCAATCCCTAAACCTGGCAAAGACCCATTATCCCCGAAGAGCTACCGACCCATTTCCCTCCTGCATCACCTACAAGCTCTATGAGAGGCACTAACATTTCTGAACAGACTATATTTACATCAATATGTCTGGGTCCCCACCTACTCACTCAGGGTTGACGTGTCACACCTGCAGTGATGGGAGGGGCACCAAAATGTGGTGTTTTGATTGGTTGATGGGGGCACTCCCTTAGTATAAAAGTGTATGTTTTGTGTACACATGACCTGATGAAGATCAAATAGATCGAAACGTTGTCAGTATTTCAATACAGAACGTTTTTTTTATACCTGTGATGTGCGGGCTCCATCCAATACCTACACCAGTTGTGATGCAACAGAGTTTGCTGTGACCGTTGTGAATTATGGGTGGTGTGGTCTTTGCCAAGACGGTGGATTGTGGCTCATGCCTTCCTGCTGTTATTTGTCATTTTGGTGTTCTCTATATCTTTTCGTCCTGGGCATGACGTTAAACTGTTCCGTTCGAGAGGACCGGCGACCCTCGAATGTAAACAGGTGCTGGGACAGGGACAGGTGTTGTCTTGACGCATCCCGTGATGATGCGACAGGTGTCATTTAGGGCTGTGTCGACCAATTTGGTGTGACGTGATCGGCTCCAGCTTGAGCAGGCATACTCTGCTGTAGAGAAAGACAGGGCCATGGCAGTTGCACGGATTGTTTGTGGGTCTGCACCCCACTTGGAGTTCACTAGTTTTCACAGGATGTTATTGTGGGTGTTGACCGTGGCTTTTGTGTTCTCCAGGTGTTTTTTGAAGAAGAGTGTCCTGTCCAGTGTAACTCCAAGATACATGGGGTGGGTATGTTTGGAGAGTTTGTGACCATCCCAAGTGACGCTCAGTTCTTTTTTCGCGTCTCGGTTCCTCAGGTGGAAGCTGCATAGTTGGGTTTGTGTGTGTCTTTCTTTTTCTGTCTTTCTTTTTCTGTCTTTCTTTCTTAGGACGGAGATAAAGGTAGACGCCGTTGGAAGGCTCAACACAAGCCGATGCCCCTAGAGATCCATCCCAAAGCTTCCCTCAGGGAGCCCAGCAAGCCAGCTAGCCAGCAAGCCTGCCCAGTCAGCCAACGCAGCCAGTCAGCTCCGCCAGTCAGCCAGTGTAGAAAGTCAGGCTGCCAAGCCAGAGCATATCAGCCGTTGCAGTCAGCCATTGCAGCCATACCAGCCTTGCTCAGTCAGCTCAGCCAGGCCTCTCTCGAGGCCTGGCTCTCTGTCTGCCTGGCCCGGTCTGCCCTGCCCTGCCTTGCAGCAACAGAACCAGCCTTTCTGGCAAGCCAGCCAGCTCAGAATGCGAGCTGAGCAAGCCAGTGCAGCAGCAAGCCCAGACTAGGTTACCGCAGCCTTACTGTGCAGCCACAGCCACTCAGCCAAGACCAGCAGGAGCTGGCCAGGCTCCAACCCTTGCAGCGCAGCCTTAGGCCGGATAGTCCCCCTGCCTGCACTTTGTTGCCTTCCTGGCCTGTCTGCCTGCCTAGGCGCCTCGGTCTTCCTGTCTGTCTGCCTTGGCCTGCCTGTCTGAAACTGGTTTAGACTAACTGCGTGCTTGCCAGCTGCGTTGGCTTGCTGAGCTCGTATTCTGAGCTGGCTGGCTTGCTAGCAAGGCTGGTTCTGTTGCTGCAAGGCAGGGCAGGGCAGACCGGGCCAGGCAGACAGAGAGCCAGGCCTCGAGAGAGGCCTGGCTGAGCTGACTGAGCAAGGCTGGTATGGCTGCAATGGCGGACTGCAAGGGCTGATATGCTCTGGCTTGTCAGCCTGACTTTCTACACTGGCTGACTGGCAGAGCTTGCTGGCTGCGTTGGCTGACTGGGCGGGCTTGCTGGCTAGCTGGCTTGCTGGGCTCCCTGAGGGAAGCTTTGGGATGGATCTCTAGGGGCATCGGCTTGTGTTGAGCCTTCCAACGGCGTCTACCTTGATCTTCATCCTAAGAAAGACAGACAGAAAAAGAAAGACACACACAAAGTCAACTATGCAGCTTCCACATGAGGAAGGCAGGCAGGAAGGCAGGCAGGCACGCAGGCAGGCACAAGCTGCCTGCGTGCTTGCTTCGCCCTCCAGTTGCTGCTCCAGTTATTTGTTTTCCCTCAAACCCATCCTCAATGTGTTGGGTGAGGTTGAGCTCTGTCCAGCACAGGACGGGACGGAAACCAGCTTGGTCTTTAGTCAGCTTGGTGTCTATGAGTGGTATGAGGCGTTGGAGTAGCAGCCTCTCTTGTAGGTGATGCAGAGGAGGGAAATGGGTCGGTAGCTCTTTGAGGATGATGGGTCTTTGCCAGGTTTGGGGATTGCAACCATTTTGGCCTTTCTCCAGACAGAAGGGATGGTTTTCTGTGCCATGCATGTGTTCAGCATCCCCACGAGCCAGGTCTTTGCGTTAGGTTCCAGGTGCTGTATAATTTCTGCCAGTATGTCATCAATCCCTGCTGCTTTTCCGGGTTTCGAGTTCTTCTAGGTCGAATGGTTTGGTTTGAGGGCTGGCTGATTGTGGTTGGTCTGATACCACTGTGCGATGGTATTCTCCTGTGGGTCGGCGGCGGTGTTGGTTACGACTGTTGGCCACCAGTTGTGATGCAACAGAGTTTGCTGTGACCGTTGTGCATTATGGGTGGCTCCCTGAGGTCCTTGATCGCCATTGGGTCCAACAGTGGTCATTGAAGCGTGCACACACACATGCACACATGCACCTACACACGCACAGGCGCACATGCGTATGCACACCTGGACCTTTAAATGAACAACAACACAAAAACTAAGGCACTGGTGTCGGACTTCTGGTTTACCGGAACGGGGTTCAACTCCCTGCAGTGCCCTGCTCAATGTGTTGTATTTCATTCATTGGTCCATGGTCTCAGGTCATTGAGCGGCGCGCTATAGTGCGCGATTCTTCATCATTGTTGAGGATTTTTTAAAGGTGAAAATCAAGGAAAAGCAAAAGGCTATAGTCCATGGTCACGGACCGCATACTGGTCAAGGTCATTTATACTGGTGAAGATCATTTACTAGTCTTATAAAGGTCATTTATACTGGTCAAGGTCATTTACTAGTCTCATGAAGGTCATGTATACTGGTCACAGTCATATACTGGTCACGGTCATTTCTACTGGTGAAGGTCATTTATACTGGTCAAGGTCATTTGTACTTGTCAAGGTCATTTATACTGGTCAAGGTCATTTACTAGTCTTATTGAAGGTAATTTATACTGCTCAAGGTCATTGATATTGGTCAAGGTCATTAAGTGGCACGCTATAGTGCACGATTCTTCATCATTGTTGAGGATTTGAAAAAAGGTTAAATCGCAGAAAAGCGAAAGGCTAAAGTCCATGGTCACGGAGGGCATACTATAGTATGTTGTTTTTCTTTTTTTGGTGGTGTGCGGGCTCCATCCAATAACTACACCAGTTGTGATGCAATAGAGTTTGCTGTGACCGTTGTGAATTATGGGTGGTGTGGTCTTTGCCAAGACGGTGGATTGTGGCCCATGCCTTCCTGCTGTTATTTGTCATGTTGGTGTTCTCTATATCTTTTCGTCCTGGTAAGTAGCCTTGCCGAGCCATGAGGCCCATAGGGCAGGAGCCTATCTCCTGTTTCTGTAGCGTGAGGCAGCTTGATGTACAAGTACACCCCCTGGACATGACGCTAGTATGTCGCAGGGACTTACCCCCAATCCAACCCTTGATGCCAAGTGTCAAGCAGGGAGGCACTGGGTCCCATTTTTAGAGTCTTTGGTATGACCCGGCCGGGGATCGAACCCCGACCTCCCAGTCTCAGGGCGGACACTTTAACCACAAGCCCACTGAGCTGGGCATGACGTTAAACTGTTCCGTTCGAGAGGACCGGCAACCCTCGAATGTAAACAGCCACGAAAGGAAACTATGTGTGTGTGAGGTGTTCTCTATCATTTAATTCCAGACTTTCCTTCGTTCATTCCCAACTTCACTGTCTATCTCCTGTGTTCTCCATTCATCTTGAGCGATACACAGTTGTCTGATGTGCGGGGGGAGGTGCCGGCTAGTGCATAAAGGCACGGGACAGGTGTTGTCTTGACGCATCCCGTGTTGATGCGACAGGTGTCATTTAGGGCTGTGTCGACCAATTTGGTGTGACGTGATCGGCTCCAGCTTGAGCAGGCATACTCTGCTGTAGAGAAAGACAGGGCCATGGCAGTTGCACGGATTGTTTGTGGGTCTGCGCCCCTCTTGGAGTTCACTAGTTTTCACAGGATGTTATTGTGGGTGTTGACCGTGGCTTTTGTGTTCTCCAGGTGTTTTTTGAAGAAGAGGGTCCTGTCCAGTGTAACTCCAAGATACATGGGGTGGGTATGGTTGGAGAGTTTGTGACCATCCCAAGTGACGCTCAGTTCTTTTTTCGCGTCTCGGTTCCTCAGGTGGAAGCTGCATAGTTGGGTTTGTGCGTGTCTTTCTTTTTCTGTCTTTCTTTCTTAGGACGGAGATCAAGGTAGACGCCGTTGGAAGGCTCAACACAAGCCGATGCCCCTAGAGATCCATCCCAAAGCTTCCCTCAGGGAGCTCAGCAAGCCAGCTAGCCAGCAAGCCTGCCCAGTCAGCGAACGCAGCCAGTCAGCTCCGCCAGTCAGCCAGTGTAGAAAGTCAGGCTGCCAAGCCAGAGCATATCAGCCCTTGCAGTCAGCCACTGCAGCCATACTAGCCTTGCTCAGTCAGCTCAGTCAGGCCTCTCTCGAGGCCTGGCTCTCTGTCTGCCTGGCCCAGTCTGCTCCGCCCTGCCTTGCAGCAACAGAACCAGCCTTTCTGGCAAGCCAGCCAGCTCAGAATGCGAGCTGAGCAGCCAGAGGTTGGGTGAGGTTGAGCTCTGTCCAGCACAGGAGCGGCCGGGACGGAAACCAGCTTGGTCTTTAGTCAGCTTGGTGTCTATGAGTGGCATGAGGTGTTGGAGTAGCAGCCTCTCTTGTAGGTGATGCAGAGGAGGGAAATGGGTCGGTAGCTCTTTGGGGATGATGGGTCTTTGCCAGGTTTGGGGATTGCAACCACTTTGGCCTTTCTCCAGACAGAAGGGATGGTTTTCTGTGCCATGCATTTATTCAGTATCCCCACGAGCCAGGTCTTTGCGTTAGGTCCCAGGTGCTCAACTTTCCCATTGCAGTTTCGAGTTCTTCTAGGTCGAAGGGTTTGGTTTGAGGGCTGGCTGATTGTGGTTGGTCTGATACCACTGTGCGATGGTATTCTCCTGTGGGTCGGCGGCGGTGTTGGTTATGACTGTTGGCCACCAGTTGTGACGCAACAGAGTTCGCTGTGATCGTTGTGAATTATGGGTGGCTCCCTGAGGTCCTTGATCCCCATGGGGTCCAACAGTGGTCATTGAAGCGTGCACACACGCACACACACACACATGCACCTACACACGCACGGGCGCACATGTGCATGCACACGCTAACCAAATGTAACTCTGAGAGGGTAACACATGTAACCAAATGGACCCTTACAGCTCTAACTCTGAGAGTATATATGGTGGCCGACGGGCACGTACAGGTCTAGTGTAACCAAATGGACCATTTGGTCCATGTCTGTAAGTCTGAGAGTGTAACACATGTAACCAAATAGACCCTTACAGGTCTTTAACTCTGAGAGTGTAACACATGTAACCAAATTGACCCTTACAGGTCCAACACTGGTTATCGAAGCATGTACACACGCACGCACGTGTAACCAAATGGATCCTTACAGATCCAACACTGTTTTTTGTTAATCATCGAATGAAATGTGGGAGGTCGGCAAAAGAGAAAGTTTAAAAAATCAAAGCAAAGGTAATTCGAAAATGTTATTTTTGTGCTTTTGTGTTTCTCTTCTTTATATATTACTTTACTGTTTAAAATGTAAAATTTACATTTCAACGAAAGGACCTGTAAAGGACAACACAAAACCTAAGGCACTGGTGTCGTACTTCTGGTTTACCGGAACGGGGTTCAACTCCCTGCAGTGCCCTGCTCAATGTGTTGTATTTACATGGTTCATTGAACGGGGTTCAACTCCCTGCAGTGCCCTGCTCAATGTGTTGTATTTACATGGTTCATTGAACGGGGTTCAACTCCCTGCAGTGCCCTGCTCAATGTGTTGTATTTACATGGTTCATTGGTCCATGGTCTCAGAGGTCATTGAGCGGCGCGCTATAGTGCGCGATTCTTCATCATTGTTGAGGATTTTAAAAAAGGTGAAAATCGCGGAAAAGTGAAGGGCTATAGTCCATGGTGTCGGACTGCATACTGGTCAAGGTAATTTATACTGGTCAAGGTCATTTATACTGGTCAAGGTCATTTATACTGATCAAGGTCATTTGTACTGGTGAAGGTCATATATACTGGTGAAGGTCATTTATACTGATCAAGGTCATTTATACTGGTGAAGGTCATTTATACATGTCAAGGTCATTAATCCATGGTCTCGGAGGTCATACAATAGTATAGTATGTATATATGTATGTATGTATGTATGTATAGTATGTCGTTTTTTTTCGATTTCGGAGGATTTGAAAAAAAAAAGGTGAAAATCGCGGAAAAGAGAAAGGCTATAGTCCATGGTCACGGACCGCATACTGGTCAAGGTCATTTATACTGGTCAAGGTAATTTATACTGGTCAAGGTCATATATACTGGTGAAGGTCATATATACTGGTGAAGGTCATTTACTAATCTTATGAAGGTCATTTATACTGCTCAAGGTCAGTGATTGATTGATTGATTGTCGAATTACAGTACATTTCAAGCACAAACTCAATACTAAAAAGTTCCAGCATGTGTCTCCACAGTAAGCTGAATAACAAAGTGTGAATGTAGTTTCTAGGTGAAAGTGATTTTTAAATTTCCCCATTGACATGAATGGGAAAAGGCAAAAATTCACATTCAAGTATTTGTTCCTCTGAGACTGTAATCACTATAGTTACAAAATTTTTAGGGATAATTCAACATTATCCCTAAAATTATTTAACCCTAACATTTTATCGGTCGGCCTCATGGTGGCGCTATAACAGCCCACTTTACCTTTTGGCTTATAACTCTTGAACCGTAGGTCGTAAAATAAAAAAATTCCCTGGATTCCTTGGGTCATGACGCATCTCCCCATATAGGCCACGCCCATTTCCGCCATGATAGATTTTCCGCCATTTTGAATTTTGTCCAAAACACACTTTTTGCTTTTCCTCCTACAGATTTTGTCCAAATCTCACAGAAATCGGCACACGTGATCTCTGGACCCATCCAATTAAAACTGAACTGCAGAATTTTGAAAGTGCGTATCGTTCGGCCGTAATCCTCTTCCGAAGTTAGTAGGAGGGGCCTATATCACAAAAAATGTCATAAATCACGAACGGAATGTCCAATCCATCCCACATTTCAATCACATGTCCGGGGTGGTTCAATCAACCAAGTTCTAAAAGCAATTCCATTTTCATCCATAGGGGGCGCCGCAAATGCGAGAAATGTAACCGTTTGTCGCAAAAACATGAATTTCGGGGGTTAAATCCCCTCCGAATTACTTACGCATGATCTAAGGCGTGACTTGAAATTGTAATTGGCTGGCAATACTAGTGGGAGGGGCATATGTAAGCCACTGCGGCAACCACACTCTGCAATTTTTTTAAATTGCGAATTTTCTAGTTTGTCATTAGAATCGTGGATTCGCAAAGAGTTATTGTTATTGTTGCGAACAAAGAGTTAGTTGCGAGTTATTGTTGCTGTCACAACTCACAACTTTTCACTCACATCCATCAAATATTTTGATATCAAATATTTCAGAAGCACTTTAGGCAAAAGTCAGTTTTAGGCATGGTTTATTAAATAGTAATCAAAGACAAGACAAGAAGTCTCTGATTATTCATCCAGGACTCAAACGCAGTCATAATAAAATACAGCTGGTTTATAAAGTTTGTCACAGTTTTACAGTATTCAAAGTGACAGCTTCAACTGAAAAGGTTGAGGTCTTGACATAGTAAAGGGAAGATGACATTTAAATAGTGTGCTACCAAAGAATATATCCAATACCACAATGGTATTGATCTGGCATTATAAAAAAAAGAATGTGAAGACAATTTCTATCAAAAATCTAACTCAACTGCGTAGGATTCTGTTCAACACTCAAATATACAACAATATACATATTTTGGTTAACAACCATATTTTCAATAATATAATCCTCTCTGGGAACAAAAACACTTTCTTTTTTTGAATATTCTTTTGCATCAGTTTCATTTTTAAGATACACCTCTGTAGCAACAGTTGTTTCTTTGAATGACATGTTGGCTTTTATCAAGAATAAATGTGTTTTACAATTCTGCATAATTCACTGGCTTTTATTATAGGAAGAACTGTACATTGGTTGAAGCAGAGAGGGGGGGATATGTTGCATTATGACATCTTGGAACTCCAGTTATTTGTGTCCTCTTACTCCATCTGACCCTGGGAATGGAAATCTCCCTGTATGAGGTCTGAGGGAGCAGACTGTCCCACTGGGCTCGGGTGTTCTTGCTACTGGCGACCACCAGGGGGAAGTATGAGGTTGGCCATCAGCTCTTGAACAGAGGCGAATATTGTACATTCACCTGAGAAAAAACAAACAAAAATGATATATAAATAATATATATAGAGAGAGATTTGTTCTACAAGACATCAGAGTAACAGTAAAGTTTGTGTTGTGTCAGTGCAAAACGAGAGTTATGCATATAACTAATTAGTTATATGCACCTTAAGGTTCTATGAATACTGGATGACCGCCAGAGTTTATATCGTCACTCGGAATCCTGATGAAAAGATTTCATGAGGGTGTTCTCTCTCAGACGCGACGGACAGATTCCTGGAAACGCTCTCCTCCGCGGCAGTCAGCCGCGGGGGTGGAGCTTCTTTTTCATCCACCAGCTGTCTAAAAACTCGGAAATGACGTAAAAGACAGCTTCTTCTGTCCGCGGCTGTCCGCTAAAGTGTGCCCAGACGGTGTGCGGGGCACCTATATTGGTAGCTCACACCCACAAGGTCACGAGTGACAATGTTGGTTTGGTATCAACGTTCGACCTATGCACGTGATGTATATCCAGGTGTTGAAAACACCGCCCTCTGACGACCAGGAGGTATGATATAGAACAGCATCCTTCTTCTCAGATTATCGTTTATCTCGTTTATAATAATAATTAGTACATTATGGACTACATTTATTATGTGAAATTTGTATTTAAGCTATCCTACCTATTAGGAGCAATGGGCACGTTCCATTAATACAGCAACCGGGGAGCAGAGGGGGGTTTTAACACTAGCATGTCTGAGGTCATTTTGACAGGTTTTGATTTTTTGATTTTGAAGTTTATTATTTTTGCCCATGAAGCTTTCAGAAGGTTCCCCTTCCATGACCATCATCATCCATCCCCATTCCATCATCTCATCTCAGAAACATTTTCTAAATATGAATTTAAGCACATGCTACTACCGTCTGATTTTACTTCAGTCATGCTAGTGTTTTAAAGGGGCATAAAAACACTAAATCTCTTCTTTCTTTGCAAATTGCATTGTAGCGAGGGAATTGTGCACATGCCAGTGTGTGTGTGTGTGTGTGTGAGGCCTTACCCTGTCTGGCCGGGTGCAGCTCGTTGAACCTGCGGAGGATGTTGGACACCATGAGCGCTGCGGCCCCAGAGGAGCTATGCTGTCTGGGGATGTCGGCCTGCTGAGTCAGGCCGGTGGCCATGTCGTACACGATGGGTACGATGATACTGACGGGCTCCTGGGGCACGGGGATCCGCTGGGTCAGCTGGAGCTGAGGGACACACACACAGCAGAGGACACAGGGTGAACACATTTAGAAAATAGCTCTTAATAAACCCATTTAGGCCCGACGTCGAAATTAAAAGAATGTCTTCTAAAACGCCTGACAGTTTTCTGCTGATTTAATTTCACAGCTGGATATGAAGGTACACTGTATTCTTCACTTATTACAATATGCAAGATGATGCGTGTACAATATCTTCTTTAAACAAAATCTGGGTAGATGCAGCTTTTATCTTTCCAGGTAAAACATAAAATACAATATTGTAAATAAATCAAATATAATATAATATATAATGTATAATATAATGTAGTGTTTCTGAAACGTACGAAGAAGAGCATCTTGGATTTGAGCACCACAGCGATGGTTCCAGGAGGGGCAATGGGAGGTGCACTGGGTGGGATAGTCAGACAGAACTGGACATTCCACTTCAGTTGGCTTGCCTGGTCTGGGAACTGCAGGGACGGACAGGGATGGCAAGGGGGGGGGGGGGGGGGTAAGCAGAGAATTATACACACAAAATATCTACAAAAAGGAAAAAAGAATGTTGTGACCATACATGGCAACAATCACACATAGCGTCACTGACCAGCTCAAGCTTCATGATGCGCACACAGTCCCTCAGAATGTTAATGGGAGCCCCTAGTAGCTTGGTGAAGGCATTCAGTGTGTTGTACTTGAAAGGAGGACCAGCCACCTGCAGCAGAAGACACAAGAGAATGAATGCATTAATAGAAGCAAGAGACTTTGTTTAGTGTCTTCATATGTTAGACACAACTTATTATGCTTCTCTGAGGTTCATTAATACAAACCGCTAACTACTCACTCACTGCTGTGTCTTATATGCTCAGATAGGAGGATCTGGCTCTGGCCACCCATAGACTTGTGCTTATACACCTTCAAGGCTATTCTCCGTCCACTTCCCTTATACCTAGGCTACAATCTGTTTTTATTTTTGCAGAAAGGTACTGGACATGCTTTATGTTCCCAGTACCTTTTTAATGGTTTCTGTTCCCAGTATATACCAAAGCCCCTGAAACCAAGAGGGAGAAGTGAAGCGCGAAAGTCATTCTAGTACTAAAACGTACCACAGCTGGGGCCAGATAGATACATGAAAGAGCGTAAGCGGTTTTGACCAAGGGGCTCAACTGACGAGCTTGCGCACAGGGTTAAGCACAGAGGTCATGTGCGACTTGCATGTGCAGTATGAGGAATCAAACTGCTGTTCGAGCAATGTGCCCATGTGGTTTTAACCTTTTACTATATTGCATCAACTTGTTCACCATTTACTGTATCTGTACATTGATTGATAGAATGAATACGTTGTCAAACAAATGTAAACAGCACAAAAGAAGTAAAACATTTAGGCTAAAAAGGATAACACAAGAAGGTCCTGGGGACTCGTTTCCTTTGTGTTTGTGTTGAGTGCCTGGTCATGTGGTGTGGAGAACCAGCAGCACCTACCCGTGTCTCAAAGAACTTCTCCAGCACCTGTAGTTCCTCCTGTGACCAGGGGCCAGCGTTCTCCGGGGTGACTTTGAGCTGCAGCGTCTGGTAGTTTTTGGGGTTCAGAGCCACGCGACACTTGAGCACCTCCGTCTTGAACATAATGACACCCGGTTCGTTGGAGTTCACGATGGACAGCTGCAGGAGGGTGGGAATCGAGGTATGAATTAATTAGAAAATAAACAATGGAACATTTTCGGAGGAATTACTGTAAATGGAAGGGGGGAATAAGTGGCTGAATAGAAGGAGAAAGACACTCTACGTGAAAGCACTGTTCATCTGTGCAACACTCACATTGGGCTCTTGCTGGATAATCCTCTGCAGGTGGCGTCTCATGATGACAGAGCCCAGGAAGCGTTCCAGGGGAGAGCAGAGGTAGCTCCCTGCCAGGCCCGGCACCAGGCAGGGCGTGGGCGAGGGGAGCAAGAGCACGTGCAAGGCATTGTGGGTGAGGATGGTGGGGATAGAAGCAGCCCATGGACGCTGAGGTAGCTTACGGGGTGGAGGCATACTACTGGGCATGACCTGGGGATCTGGGCAAAAACGACACAAACATTAACGTTAGATTTCATATGATCCATTCCCTTCAAAGTAAAAAAAAGTATACTGTAAAAATGCTGCTGGTAAATCTCATGATTTTGTCTGAGGACAGACAAAAATACTGGAGAGAGCAATGCTTACTGGTCACAGTACGTGGAGAATGAGGGTCAGGGATGGGCGAGTGGAGAGACGGGTTTCCAGGGGACATTCCATGCATACGTGGGGAAGGCCCTGGGACCTGGGGAGAGCCTGGCCACTGCCCCCTCTGGCTTGGAGACACCATGGCGTACGGAGAACTGGGATCTAGAGCACCTGGGCAAAAAAAAGACACACCGTCATCAGCAGGCCACATGGACTTCACTCAACCCAACAAAATCCAAATACAATGCACTACAGTGTGCCCCACTGTCGATCCACTTGATAAGACCCATTACTATGGGCCTAGCCGCTAGCTAACTTCTGTGTGGCACTGCCAAAAAAAAGGCCAAGCAGTGACTAGACAAAAATATCACTAGTTTAGCCAGTCCTTGCCCAGCCCAGCTGCAAGTAATTAACCCTTGCGCAAGTAATTAACCCCATGTCAGCTCTTTCTACAACCCTGCCACTTACCGTGGGGGCTGGCAAAGCTTGTCTGGCCCATGGCTATCCCCAAAGAGGAAGGAGACGGGGTAGGACCAAAGGGAGAGGGTGCCCTCAGTGCTCCACTAGGGGAGCCAGAGGTATGGATGGTCCCTGTACAACATGCACAGCACACCAAAGGGCTCGTCAGACTACTGGTAAGAAGTTGACAAGTTCCTCGCAAACATGTACACACTAAAGCTGGGCAGCGGGCGGTGGCTTTTGCTGGGGGGGGGACTGAGACCGTGCAGGATGGAAGGATCAGGACTGGCTGCATGCTTTCTACCTGCTATGAGGCAATGAGGCGTGTCTCCAATGTTTATGACACAAACAAAAGGGATTCTCATGTCACAATCGAAAAAGGGCACACACACTCTCATGCATTATCTCTAATAAGCACACGTTTTGCTTTGACATGTATACACATAATTGGGACAGAGTGACTACATTTCTACTAGGGATGCACCGAAATTGAAATTCTTGGCCGAAACCGAATACCGAATATAGGAAACAGTTGGCCGAAACCGAATACCGAATATCCGAATATGATTAATATTATACATCTTTTTTCCTACCATTGCTGTCATAGCCGTACCTTAAAGCTACCTGATTTATGGCAAAATAAATGGTTATGGCAAAACTTAACTTAAATAATAATCACTAATATGGGTCCATAAAACATTTATTCAGCTCTTTGAATGCATTAATTGCATACACTATTCGGTGATATATTTTCTGCCTATTTGGGCCGAAACCGAATAGGCCGAAAATGCATATTTAGCCATTTTCTGCCGAATATTTTCTGCGGCCGAATATTCGGTGCATCACTAATTTCTACAGTACAGCCCATCTTGCTAAAACAAATATATCCCGCAAATCATAGAACTCCATCGTTGCATTGTTACTTTTTCATTTTATTTAGTCGGTTGTGTTGACAACTTGACAATAAGAAAAAAAACCTATGCCTGCCTTATCCTTTAAGCAAGACAGGATGAGTGTGAACTGAAAGACTGAGAAACAATGGTTTGATTCATGGTGTGCTGACAAGCTCATGCAGCAATAAATACATACATGAAAAGCATTTAAATACGCGCGCACACGCACACGCACACACACACACACACACACACTTAAAAAACATACAACATCCATAAAAAACATAACAAAAGCTGGGCTCCACATGGTATCTTTACCTGGCGACTGGGTGGGCATCATGGAGGGTGATGGGGCTACGTTGGTGTGGTACGGTGTTGGTGGCGACGTGAGTGGTGGGTACACCCCCGCGGCACCACTTCTCATTTGCTGCTGCTGGGCCTGTAATTGGTTCACCAGGGTGTCCATCATGTCTGCGCCCACCGGCGAGGGCGGATTGTCGTCTTCATTGACAGAGCGTCTGCGAGCGTCCTGGTTGCTGTCCACAAACATGTTGAGGAATGTCTGCGATGGAAGGACAAAGTTTAAGGTTTAGCTTGCAACACACAATGGCTGCTGTGTGGAAATACGGTCTAGGAAAAAACTAGGGTTAACAGGAACAGACGCTGAGCATCATAAGGCTCCATGTGGCCCAGTATGTACAGGCATTTATCTCCAGGTAGCTTCGGCAGAAGCATCTTTATCTATCCTAGATAAGAAGATGCAGCACTCCATAACTCTGCCTCGTCACCATGCCAAATACCTTGAGTCCCGGGGCCGGGTAGAAGCCCTCCACGATCTTGGTGTTGTCGAAGAGGCTGTAGGCGCCGTCCCGAATGGCCACCACCCCTCGGCTCCTGCAGTAGATGTCGATGCAGTACATGTTGCGGAAGGCCAGGCGGATGTGTGTGGGTGACTGGGGCAGGATGGAGAAACACTGGTAGGCCGTGTTGGTGCGCTGGGTCAGACCCAGCATGGGCACCGTAGGCAGCTTGTTGATGGCATTTAGAGGGGCCTGTGTGTCAGACAGAACCTGGGGAACACAGTGGAAGGTTAAGGTCAAGCCCACTAGCAACGTCGGACAAAAGGTATGGGGGGGGGGGGCTAGACAGAAGGAGTACAAGTCATGACTGAGTCAACAGTAACTTGTAGTTTGTCTTTTTTCCCTTCAGTTTACAGTGTAATTTCTCTGCAAGACAGTATGATTCGGGTACTATGACATGAAATATCATCTTTTCATTGCTTTTTTGGATTCTTTGACAAATTCTATCCAAGAATCCCAAAAATGTAACAATCAGTGCTTAAAACCCATTTTGGGCGGGAACCCTTTTGGTGTTAGCATCATGTTATGCTTTAGCTATTGAAAAATAGCAGATCTACAAGCTCATAGCACACCACCGAGTGGCGCGCTACGAGCTTAGGGTCTGCTATTTTTTTTTAATCGAAGAACCACCGACATTTTGTAGAATCTGATCTCAGGTCAGAATGGGTTAATCTTTGATCATGGCATTGGCATTTCTGAATAGAGAACGCAAACGGACTAACTAACTAACTCTGCATGTATGTACTGTATGTGTGTAAATTTCTGAATAATAGTAGGCGAGGATATGACACAATGTGGGAATTTAGCCTGAAACATGGTGAAAAATGGGGAAACAAAATCCCCCTGCAGCAGCAGAACCACAGCCCTGTATACCTGCAGCAGCTGCACGACATTGGGACACTTGTTGAACATCTCCTGCAGCTGGTGCAGGATGATGTTGTGACAGTTGGAACAGCCGGAGTTGGGCCCCACCGTGCCCAGGGCCAGGTGGAAGCGGTGGGTACCGGAGTTCCACTGGATGGTGACCGAGCTGCCTTTGGTGCTGCCGTAGGACAGCACCAGCTTCCTGTAGTTGTAGAGCCGGATCTCGGAGAACAGGCTCAGGTATGACGGCATGTCTGGAATCGGAAACGTGCATAATGTTTTGATCCAGTGTTGTTTTTGTCGACTAAGACGAAAAATGTCCGTCGACTACCTTTTTTCACTGACGAAAACTAAATGGAAACTAAATGAAAACTAAGCTATGATGACTACAACTAAGACTAAATATATCGACTATTTCTTCATGAAATAAAAACGAGACAAAAATGTTATAAAGGGACTAGTGGACAAGAGATCCAGTATAAGTCATTTTACACATGGTTTACACATGGTTGCATGTCTACAAGCTTGTAGATCGGCTATTTTCAGCAAGTATAAAATCTGCCATTATGATGGCATCAAGGCCTGCCAAAACACATCACCTGTAGATTTAGTTGACTAAAATTGCATGACATTTAGTCGACTAAAACTAGACTAAAACCAATACATTCCAGGCGACTAAAATGTGACTAAAACTAAGTGAAAACTATTCAAGAGACTATGACTAAAACAGAAATTTGCTGTTTTGATCTATCTATATATAAAGGCTGTGTGCAATCCAAGTTGAACGAATAACCATTTGATTTAATGAGCAAAGATAGTGATCTATATTCTACAGAGGACACACACCTGGTAGCGCTCGTGAAAAGTCAAGGACACACTGGTAGAGCTGGCTGATGGAGCTCCAATCGTTGAGGAACATCTCCACCACCTTTCTCCCGCCCACTGGCTCCGACAGAGGGTTCTCATAGGTCAGGTATACGTGCCGCGTCGAGGCTGATTGGACGAAATGAGGGATGACACATTTAGAGGCTGAAACAATGTGGTGGAAAAGAAAAAAGTAACTAGAGAAACTCAGCAGGTCCTGATAGTCAGAGGTAATAGCTTTGTATGTGTGTGTGTGTGTATACACCTTGCTCCTTGCTGTGTGTGCTGTTTAGTGGGCAGTTGGCCAGCACCAGTTCAGCCACCCAGGTGCGGTTGTTCCTGCCCTGCAGGCGGAAGGTGCAGTCCAGCAGGGAGCGCTCTAGAGCTCTCCGGGTCTCCTCTCCTACCTCTTTACTGGGAGGGATTCTAGGGAGAGGGAGAGATTATGTTTAAAACCATTTTGCGGTCAGCATATTTTCAGCAACATTTCTTGAAATAATTTGATGGTTGTGCTCGAGTGTCTATTAACTTGAGAAGGCGTATAGCATGACTGCATCCGTCTCCCTCCACCTGGACTCCTTGGTTGGGGATCTCCATGCTTGACAGCTAGAGACACACACACACACACACACACACACACACACACACACACACACACACACACACACACACACACACACACACCGACAGACAGATACGCACATTAGTCCAGTGATCCGTGAGGAAGGGAAAATTAGATGCAAGAACAGACAATAACAGTAATAATAGTTCATAGGAAGACGACAGTGTCCTCACTCTTAAGATGGTTAGATCAAGCTCATAGCGCGCCACCGAGTGGCGCGCTACGAGCTTGTAGGTCTGCTATTTTTGAAAAATCGAAGAGCGACTGACATTTTTTAAATCTGATCTCAGGTCAGAATGGGTTAACCCCTAACATACGGGGACATATCCGTACCTCTGCTCGGAGGCCGATGAAGGGCATGTTGGTGTCACACATGGCCACTAGGTGAGCGAGCTCCTTGTTGAAGGCACACATCTCTCCAGACCGCTTGGGCTTCTTTGGCTCCAGAGCCCCCTGGTCTCCAGACATCTAATGCACGCCACAGAGAAATGCAATCTCAACATACATACAACATATCAAAAGAATCTACTTCGTACTAAGCAACCGACAAATCGGAAAACCAGTACAAGCTGACTTTATCCTAGACTCTTCTACACATATCTACCTTCCTCTTTGTTCCGGGGCGGGCCCCTTTCCCTGACATGGTGTCTTGGACGAGCTGCTCGACATTGGGTTTGAATAGCTGCAGGAGCTGGGCACATGGCAATTGTCCATCGTCGCCATCCACCAGCGACACGTAGAGGAAGTAATACTTGTACTGTAGGTCTGTAGGACAACCAGGCACATCCAACATCTCCACAACCTATGGGTAAAGGAGAGATGACGAGTGGGAAGAAGAGAGGGCAAGAAAATAAGACTTGATAATTGAACCAAGGAAGACAGAGATGGTAAAGGAATAATGGACAAGCCCATGCAAAGGAGTGATTGTGTTATTTTTTTGTAAAGGACTGCCATTGCATGAGGAACTCACAATGTAGTACTGTGGTAGTCGTGTGAGCTTGATGAAGAGCTTGTGTTTGGTTAGGTTGCCTACAGGATGAGACGTGCTGTTGGCGAGGTGGAGGACGTCGGTGCACACGGTGGGGAGGTGCTTCACTGACTGTCGACAGCGCTGTTCACCCAACCACAACCTGGACAGAGAGAGAGAAAGAGATTACGACTCTAAAAGAATTTCACATTTCAAAATTCCTATTCCTTGTATAATTTCAGGGGGTGGACATACTTAAGCTGCTGTAGCCAAGTTATGATACGCTTCATGTCATCGTTGATGGTCTTCTCGATGTCATCCAGCATGGACTGTTCTGTTGAGTAGAGATTGCTAGGTTTAGAGATGTAAAACACACAGGCCAATGCTAAGTTGTTCCTGGGCGGAACCCGTTTTGGTGTTAGCATTACGTTATGCTTTAGCTATTTAAAAATATCAGATCTACAAGCTCATAGCGCGCCACCGAGTGGCGTGCTACGAGCTTGTAGGTCTGCTATTTTTGAAAAATCGAAGAACGACTGCCAGAAACATAGCTTTTTCAGAAAACTGAAAACAGAAGACATTTTTAGAACCTGATCTCAGGTCAGAATGGGTTAACTTATTTTGCATCTGCCCTTTACCTACCTATTCCATACAGCATGGGCTGGAACATCCCTGAATGAAGGTCTACGAAGATATGCAGGCACTCCGAGCGACCGCAGGGCTCCAGAATAGGAATGACCAGAGTCGGTAATGCAGTCTCAATAAAAGCTGAAAAATAACACATTTAAAAACAGACAAACAATAAAGAAAACATATACATGCATTCAACTCTCTGTGTCCCATGTGCATTCATAAATTATATCTGGGAAATGAAGGTCCCAAATGTCTTGGCAATGCAATCTTCTGTGGACAAGATAATACTGACTGGCCTATGGAGGACGGGGCAGTGTAGCAAATATCTGAACAATCCTGCATATAGAAAATCTTGGAATTTAAGCTGAGTTTATGCATGAGCTTATGTATTACAAATGTGTTACAATTAGATATGCAACTGTGTTGTCACAGACAAGGGGGACAAGAGTTTACGATAGAAATGACAGGCGTTTACTGTAGACTCTTACAGTTATCACTCGGATTGCTGGTCTTTAGAATAGCCTTCAGTTCCTGCAGCTTCTGATGAGAGCGGGCATGTACACTGTCGATCAATAGCTTCTCAACGGACAGGTGATCAATCTACAGGAGCAGGACAAGAAATGACAGTCAAGCAAAACATATATGTTATTTGTAGTAGACAACAGTAGCACAATTTGAAATTTGCACTGTGGCCAGAATAATACTGTAGTCTGTGTGTTTGACTGGATTACTAAAATGACCATAATGCTTTGGTGCACTCACCCCACCTTGTGGAGAGGGGGAGGACTGTCTTACTGAGACCCAATCCCACCAACGTTCTAGGATAGACCTTACCATGTATCTGACCGGCTCCCGGGCAGGCATAGTTTTACTGAGGGTCAAGGTTAGGTTTAGGTATAGTTTTACTGAGGTTAGGTTTAGGCATAGTTGCAAAAAACAAGAACTGTCAATCACAGCTTTCCTAGAACGGTGGTGGGATACATAGTCCAGGAAGGAAGTGAGACCAGTGTCTGTGACATCACAGACACGTACAGATAATAAAATATCTACAAACACATATTACCCACATAAGGGGTGAAGTGACCCTTTAATGTTCAATGAGAAACGCATCTTTATCACTGTTGCAATGCACCTTCATGGCTCTCTCCATGAGCTTGGAGTCACAGGCAGGAAGAGGAGGCTCATGGGATATCTGTAGCGGCTTGGAGACATCCGATTCGTCAATCTTGATGGTGACTTTGTGCACTGAAGCAGTGCCTGTTTTCCTACCCAAGACTTGTTGGCTGGAAGGTTGAAGAAGAGAGTAAGAGAGAGGGTGTTAAGACAGGAAGATGAGATGGTAACGGTATTGACTACAACCAACAGAATAGTCTCACCCCCCCCCCCCCCCCCCCCCAATATAATTTAGTTCCATCTTACTTCCAGACGGCGAGTGTGAGGTATTTGGCGGGCAGGTATCTTTCCACCTGCACCAGGTCTCCCCATCGCTCTCTGACCAACATTAGGGTCTGGGAGTGGAGAACTTCCAGTTGAAGAGATAGGCAGAATGAGTCTTAACACATGGTTAAGGAAGATATAAGGCAGAGGGGAAAACACCAATAGCGGAGGACTGAAGATATAGTACCACACACATCGCACCCTCTATATTCAGAACACGGACAAACACATTTCCTAAACACACAAATACCCCGTTTACTAAATAAATAAACACTACCCATTAAAAGGGCTATTTGTGCTGAACACAGGAAACTCTTTGAGAGGGTAAGCTGCATGACTAGCTTTGGTGAAGGGGAGGCAGAGCAGAGATGCTCTGATTAGTATTGGGATTAGCATGGCCATGCTCTGCTGCATGCTTGATTAAGGACTTTGATGTTAGCATGAAAGCTAACAAGCTGTTGTTTGCCCCTGCACCTGAGGGTCTAGTAAGGCCCTGCACAGTTTGAATGCAAGCATGTACTTTCCGGGGTAAAGGGGGAGGAGCCATGCCTGCTGCTGGAAAAGAGCATCCATTATTTTGTTCCGTTTATTCCCGATATGCCAAGAATGCCGTGGCATTCATCCGGCTCTGTTGAATGAAGCAATAGTGAAAAACAAGACAGACTTGCGAGGCCAGCCACTGAGTCTGAGACTGTCTCACGCAGAAACTACACTCCCTGTAAATTACTGGCCATGTCAGTATGACAAACGTGACTATTGTCGTGATAATATGAGCGCTGTGTTGCCATGGCGGTAGCAGTACTTTGTAGCACAAGTACATTCCCATCTGTTATTTTCCTGAAGTTGCCATCAAACAGAAATCACTTGTGTTGATGGGCTATAATGATGGAAATGAGAATTCAGAAGGAACTCTGCAGCTGTGTGGCTCATTAGGATGCTGCGTGTGTTAGTGCTTGACCAGTCAATACTCTATAAGCTCCGACATACACAGGGTGGCCTTACTGCAGCAGTTCACATTAGGCCCAAATCCAAGAGGCTGCAGGGTACAAAGAAACTGTGTGTATCTGTGCATGTGGGTGTGACTGAGCGCATAAGATACACACAAACACCACAGGCACAAAAGCACATGCACACACGTACATACACCATACCAGGGTTTCCGCTAGGCAATTTTTGGATCGGCCACCTTGACCTACAGGATTACATTTTTCCAGACAACGAATAAATTAGTCTGCCATAATATCTGCAAACATTGTTTGCAGATACATGCACCCAACTGATCATTACACCTTGTTATTTTAGTGCTGCGATTCTTTCCACTTTATCACTGTTCCTGTTTTTATAGTTAACTAAATACAGTAATATAATGAAATATAGCAGACATAAACAAGCTCGCAATGCAGTGTGATGCGATGCGACACGATTGTAGTTCTGATAGTTTCGGTGTGCAACACCATCGTACTGATTGGCTGATCGATCAGATAACTGCAGCACACAGCAGCCTGTTGGTACTTAAACCACAGGTTGTTATGGTTGTAAACTACGTTATTGCAATGTCGTGTTACTTTATCCAAATAATAATAGTATGCTTCAATTGTAAAATAGTCTAATAACAGCATTTTCCTGGTGAGCCATGGTGGCCCATGATGTTTATATAGTTGCGGTGTCACATTAAGAGCAGCATGACAACGCAGTAATGATTGCTTACATGTGGCCTACAGGGCACCGCTCCACGGATTCGTCTATACTGGCAAACGGAAACATTGCTCCATACACTGTGAGGAGGATACGTAAGCAGTTGTACATGTCCTGTAGGGGCTTCTCATCTGCAAATAGTCGTGCTTGCACCAACTCGTGAATGAAGTTCACCTGCATGCTGTGCACCAAGGCTCGGCCATCTGTCAGTAAAGAGGGAGGTAGAGAGGGACAGGGTTTGGAAGAAATGGAGGGGTTGAAGAAATTACAGACATTTTAACCACATAGGCCCTGTGAATTTAGTCGTATGATGAATAGAAAAACATACCTGATCTACAAGCTCACAATGCGTGCTCCTAGAGCTGCATTTTTAGAAATGTTTGAATAAATTTTTTTAAATGTGGGAATTCTTTTGGATACGTGTCCATATGATGACATGCACAAAATAGGGACGCTAGGGTTAATCTGGTTGTTCAAGTTTGTTTGCCATGGTGTGTCTAGACACCGCAAACACACGCCGCGTTCCCAGTCTCTCCTCGGCTCTCTGGGCTGTGTGCAGCAGTTGTATCCATCTCACCTCCAGTCTCTTTGTCCTCCACCAGGATCTCAAGCTTCAGCAGCCGCCAGGGAATATCTGGGTCATCTCCCATTACCGTCAGGGTGGCCTCAAACTCCCCCTCCACACGGAACTTTACACGGCCATTAGCTGGAGACGCACACAGAGGCCAATTAGAGGTTCTCGTCATAGTTTTAACCTAAATGTGTGCCGACTAACCAGACTTGCCATCTTGCCAAACTAACCGTCTCTAAAAGCACAATATTGATGCTTTCACAATATATTTAAACAATGAGATTAATTTCTAAATAATCATCATTTTATCATAGCACAATTACTAAGTGGGCAAAAGTAAATACTAGAACAGTGAAGTTAGTTCTAAAAATGTGATCGCTTTACTGTAATGCAGCCTTTAAATCCCAGATGATCTATTCTAGCACACAATATCGATATATATTAACCATCATGGGGATGGTCGTGTGTACAAAAACGACTTACCCACTGTGAGGTTGGCTAGCTGAGGAGGCAGGTCTGTGGTGACAAGGCGGTGTCGTAGAATCTGATTGAGCTGGTTCAGTGTAGTCTGTTTCTCAACCTTAGTAATGGGGTCTGGAGGAATGATCTTATCCTATATTGAAATGCACACAAAACACACAACAATAAGCTGACAATTAGACCACTAGTATAAGCTAGTTACAGTACGTATAATAGTTTGCCATAACAACAACGTACATGAAGTCTGGTTATTGACTCCTGACTGTTTGTATCAGCAGTTTATCCAACTTTTACCAGTTTCCATTCGTACACAGGTAGGAATGATCTTCTATAGACCCGATATAACACATTTTCCAGTCATTCTTTGTGGTATAGTTCCAATTCTGGCAGTTTTAGCATATTGCCTTCTTCCTGGTCTGGTGAGAACTGTGTGCTCCATCCCGTTCTTTCCATTTCCAGGGAAATTTAGCGAAATGTGTGGCAAATCTGCAAATAAAAATGCTTACCACTAGCTTTCTTCACAGATGTGTTCATAAAAGGTGTCTACAATCACATATAAATTTGTTCCAACCCAACTGCCTTGGGAAACTTTGTGACAGCTGCTGAAAGTTGGGGTACCATTGAACAACCAATATAAGGCAACATTTTCCAAATTTCATTATACTTTAAGTTGCATGTGACTTTTGCATGTGGTTTTCATGATTCTGAATCCATTGCAAGCATTAGTTTTGCACAAAAAACACTCCTTCGCCTAAAAATGGCCATAGCCGTCATCACAAATGTGATGAGGTCAGTACATTTGGGCAAGTGGCTATGGCCGAATTTAGCCCAAGGAGTGTTTTCGTGCAAAACTAATGCTTGGAATGGATTCAGCATCATGAAAACCCCCTAGTTTGACATGTCACATGTTACTTAAAGCATAATGACATTTTGCCTTGTATTGGTTATTAATGGTACCCCAACTTTCAGCAGCTGTCACAAAGTTTAACAAGGGAGTTGGGTTGGAAGTTGGAACAAATGTATATGTTATAGTAGCCACCTTTATGAACACATTTGTGAAGAAAGCTAGTGGTAGTGGTGGTTTTTTGCAGATTTGCCACACATTTCGCTCATTTTCTCTAACTATTAGTAGTGAATTGCATGGGGAATCATAAAGAGGTAGAAACTTACCCTTATGCACGTGGGCAGCCTAGGATAGGATCCTGTGGTGAGAACGTCAATGGCGAAGGGTATGGCAAAGCTGGGCAATCGGGCATGTACCAGAGCATCTCTGGCCAGCGATGCAAGCCTATCAGCGGTGTCCACAAAGAGGAAGGCCTGCTGGTCCAGGAAGCTGGAGATCATCTGTTACCAATACATGGATACCAGTTAGAAATTGTACATTGCAGGCTCTAACAAAAATATGGGAGGTTGGTAATGGGACGGGATCATTTTTAATCATTAAACTACAGATCTGAATGTTTGTGGATGCAAGTGGACTGTAGGACATAATGTTATAGTTGTAGATTTTCCTATGCAAGTCAATGGGAAAAATTTATTCACTAATAGATGCTGTAGTACAATCATAAGTACACCATTGATGTGTGATGTATATTTGTTGGTAATATTCTGCATATAAATAAAGCTATTGAATATTTTCACTTTCGGTGTTGCACTTTGTAGACGGTCCCTAACCGCTCAGCTGACCGTCTGCTGCCCATAGAGATGCATATAATCTACTGTATTAAAGTCGGAGGTTGGCTTTTTGGGCTTCAAATCAAGTTGCAGTTTTTTGTGCTTTATCTAATCAGGATAAGAATGAGACGTTTTTTGTGATTTAGGAATGTTTCGTTCCTGAGTACTCAAGTGGTGTCGACAGGGCAGCCAAACGTTAGTCATTGCATTTGTCTGTATGTATTTTATCATTGTATTTTACGGGATGTGTGTTTCCCTTCCGTCGAGTGGTGGCTTAAATTATTGATATGTTCTGATCCAACAGAGCCACCCCGATAGATAATCATTCCGTTGTGATCGTGGCCGTGCTGTTCAATGTTTCACATTAGGTGCAGGAAAGATGAGATCTGTAACTGCGCGACGCCCGTCGTCAGTGACCAGGCGTGTCACCTGCGTTTGGTTTGAAGTTATAATATGAAGTGACGTTCAAACATTGCATTGCAAAGTGGTTAAATAACCGTAGTAGATACGGTGTTGTTTCTGACATTCATTCATTCAGACATTCGGTTAATTATAGTATGATTATTTCTGTATGGTATATGTTATTGTAAATGAGGTTTTTTTATTTAATAAATTAAGTGATTGAGTGGAATATGGTTCTAAAAACAGAAATTGTAATAAAAATGCTTAATAATAAAATGCCACCTACATACCGCAGGCTCTTTAGTCTTAGTCTTGTTTTATTTGTTTACTATCCATGGAGTTGATCAAAATATATTACACTCTGGTGGAGCTGTAACGTCCAACCCAACTAGCAGTTGAAGATGGATGGATGGTTATTACACTACCAGTAGTTTTTAAGAGCTGTGTGTGGCAAATAACATTTTAACTTAATGTAATTGTAATTTGTAACACATTTGAAACAATATTCTGTGGCAACTTTGGCAAGTATTGTTACTCTACGTACCGCACATTTCTCAACTTTCCCAGCATTGCTTGCCCATTTCACCAAGGCTAAGAGGCGCACAAAAAGCTGCCTGGTACGGCTGGCAAACTGGACAATCTCAATTTTCCTGCAAGGAAAAGGAGGTTTAGATGACGAAGAAATATATATTTTATCAGAATATGTCATCAATAATGTGTGTTTTGGTTCGTAGAGAAGGCTTACCTCTCCATGTCCGTTTTTCTGGGAAGTCTGTAAGGACACCAAATCATCATTACTATCACATCATGCTCAGCCAAGTTTAGTAACAGCCTAAAGGTGTCTACGGTCTTGTTGACCACAAATTATATTTAAAGGGCTTTCCAGTAAACGGCCTGAGAAGTAGCAGATGGCGAGCTCCTGTTATGTCAACCGTTTCATTCATATCATGACATTTTCTCTAGAAGAACTCATTTACCAGCCACAGTAACACAAATTTAAATGTTGGATCAGTAAATCCCTGATCATTGATTACATCACATTCCATGATCTCATCAAGTTATAATAGTAGTTATTCTAGCTAGCTCATTGGTTGTGATCTCCCCTTTTGTTGCAGCTCTAGGACTCAAGCTACAGTCAGCGATGGGGCTAGTTGGTTACTGGTTAGGGTACTTTACTACTTCTTCACACATGTTATTTGTTTTGCTTAACAATAACCACAAATGTTAAGAATGTTATTTAGATGTTTTTAGAGAGTAGAGAGATAAGATGCTTGGTTTACCTGGGATCATAGTTTATTTGAAGCTCTACTTGTCCTCTCTCTCTCTCTACTTATGTGACTTACCCTGTCGTTTGTTGACTAGGGTTCATGCCATTTACTGAAGTTGCTCTGTGTAAGAAAGTCTGCTGTGCTAAACTGTATATACGTATACATACATACAGACTGTATCTTCCAATTCCAAACTCTTGGATGGGAAAATAACTCAACAAAAGAACAGTGACTGCATGGGGGAGACACTGGCAGTAGTAGAAGAGTGCTAGTGGAAGAGCAAACACAACGTTTTACAGATTAGCAGAAAGTGTTAGTTGGCTGGTTAGCTTAGTTACCCATCTTAGCTTTTACGTTTAGGCCTAGGCTACTTACAGTTCAGCCAGCAGGGTAATTTCGTGGTAGGTCCTCTGAAGTAGAAACTCAATCAACAGGCTCAATCGGACTCCCTGTGTGGCCGGGGCCCCGGGTTGAGGAGGTTGGGGACCAGAGGTTGGTCCCCCAAGCGGGACCAGTTGCCCATCTGATCCAATCTGCACTGGAGCCATTTTACAATGACAATACGGAGCTAAAGCGATGCACACATAAAAAAAAGAAAACTAGCGACTCGTAATAACTTCCAGTGAAAACAGAGTTCACGTATTCTACAACATTTCTTATTCTGAATAAGTTTCGCTGGTTTTTGTTTTCTTGTTCGATAGAAAACGACCTAAATTCACCCTATTCAGTAACTCATTACGAAAAACGCTGTCCAGCCGCCATCTTTGCTGCCGAGAATGATCACAATTCTGGTGGAAGGGAAAACCCGGACATGGAACGATTGCAAGTCAACTCCTTCCTGTCCCTTCCCCTGACGCGCTGCCTCTCTCTCCTCTGCTCTTCTCTGGGGTTGTCAGTGAGTCTGACTGACTTTAGCATGGTCGTAGAGGTAGACGTCATTATAGGTCATAATAACGCATGATAGACAAAATCTGTCCGGCCAATCTCAAATGCTATTACCACTCTCACTAGGACATTTTTATATCCCCTATTCATTGTTTTTGAGATCTCGTATTAATATGTATGGATATATATTATTTGTAACTCCACATTTTATAGCAGGAAATCTGTGGTAAAAGCTACCTCTTATACTGATCATACATCATTCATGTGAGTCAGATCTATTAATTTAAGATGCATTTGTTTTTCCTCTGAGAAGTTTAAGAACGAGTTGGGGGCAGCCAAGGACAAACAGATTTAAGGGGGGGGGGGGGGTACAGGGGCGAACTCCTGGCTGCTCCACCTGTGTTTCAACAAGTTCATCCAGCCACTAATTGATAAACTCTCAGTGATGCAGGTGGAACATGGCCTGGATTATTATGGACTACCTATAATTACCAGCAGTCAGACCACACCACAGTATCACAGTAGGCCTATGTCAGATGTGCTGAGGAGGAACCCCAAGGGAGGTGCTGCTGTTCACCTGTGTCTAACCTGTGTGTACATGTTACATACAACACTTACAGAGTACAGAGCCCTGGGGCCTGTTTCACGAAACCTGGATTAACTATTCCAGGATTTAGGCCAAAACTAGGCTTTTTAAATCCTGATCTTTACAGCCTGGTTTATTCCGTTCCACTAAAGCCAAGCGAGGCTCAGAATTGGCGGATTTGGCGAGCCGGGATCAGCAAGCCTGGCTTAATAGACAGTCTGGCTTTTTGTCTCTAGACCCATTATGTGGATCACAGATTTACTGATCCTTCTTCTTCATGGGGTATTAAGGCAGTTTGCATCCTTAATAGTTGCATTACAGCCCCCTTCTGTATATCTCATTATCTTTACTAATCTATTCAAGACTTACTGATACAAGGACTTAAGCTTCTAAAATAAATACTGCTGCTGTAATTAAAGAGAGAACATACTCTCAATAGTGGATAGACTGAATGATTAACTACCCCAAAAATATAGTTTACATTTTACCACTACTATTAACTTAAAACAGAATTCTTAATATTGTAAGCATAATGATATTGTCGCATTGTGATATTTGGCCATAACTCCCTCCTCTGAGGGAGCTGCCTTTGGGGAAGGGGGTTGTTGTCCAGAGGGTCATGGGTTCATGTAGCATGCCAAAGTTTGTGCTATTGCCATTGAGAATGCATTGGGCGTTTAAGTTAAATAACTCAGAAACTACAAAACATTTCAAAGTAAAAAGTTCCAGCATGTGTCTCCACAGTAAGCTGAAGTGTGAATGGAGTTTCTAGGTGAAAGTGATTTTTTGAAGTGCCACTATCTGCCTATAAAATAAATGTCTCAAATTTGAAAGCACTATATTTCTAAAACTATGAAACATTTCAAAGATTCCTTTTCAGGCACACATGTCCACCGTAGGATGAACCTAAATAGGTTTGAATGGGGTTTCTAGGTGTAAGTATGTAGGACTAGTAGTGGGTGAAACGTTACAATAAAATATGTTGTAAAACAATGAGTAATGGTAATATTTAGTGGTTTTCACTTTTACAAAAATAAATAAAAAATAATATAATATAATAATTCTTCTTAACCGTGCACTTGCACGACAGCAAACCTATTCATGGGGAACATTCACCAAAAGCAGCTGATCTACAAGCTCACAAGCTGTCATGATGTTGTGCAGCCTATATATTTTGGTTATTTTATTTGATATAGTGCTTAAATTAGTCCTTTAATGCAGACCGATACAAATAAGGCAACATAAACCCATAATAATTGAATATATCTGGAAAACATAATTGGTTTGTGATTAGTTTGACTGCTTAATGAACAGTAAAGACATTAGGATTAGGTTAAACCTGGCTGTTAGCCTGGTCCGGAGCAGGCTAAGTCTAAAGCATTAGTTTCCATGGTAACTAATGTAGCATCACTTTCATGAAACCGAATCAAGCCTCAACATATCCAGGTTAACTGGTTAAGTTAATCTGGCAAGATCAACCAGCTTTCATGAAACCGGTTAATCACTGATCCAGGATATATTAAACCAGGATATGTGTTAAAGCCCGGCTTAATCTCTAATCCAAGTTTCGTGGAACGGGCCCCTGGTCTAGAGGCTTTGTTTGTAGGGGCGTATAACAGCAGTTACCGCTCCTCCAGTTTAGCCCTATATAGTACACTACAGTACATGTATTCTAGCCTGATTATCAGACTGTAGCTTTCGAGATGCAGTCCACTCAGAGAGTGGGCGGGGTCTTTGGGCTGGATCCAGGCTACATGTATTCTGCATTTGGGAATACATGTAATGTATAGGCCTACCTGTACAATCACAGACATTCTAGGCCCGGGCTACCTACAGTACAGCTGAACACAGGGCCAGATTAACCCTCCCTGGGCTGTGCGGCGCAAAATAAAATGGGGGTATTTTGTTTTAATTTTGGGGTACTGAATTAATGCAGCCACTGTAGCCATGTAGTGCACTAATGCAGTTTTACCTTAAAAAAATCACACCAGTGTGAACCAAGTGGTGCAACTCCCGTCTATTGGTTCTCTGTATCGTTCCAATTTCTTCTCTGTATCGTTCCAATTTCTTCTCTGTATCGTTTGCGTCCAGCAGGTGGCAGCCATGTCACATACTTCTCTCGTTCCAATTTCATGCATGCGCACACCACTCGTGCTCACACAGGTACACACGTACACACGTACATGGACATTGCATGCTGGATGTAGAAGTGGTTGCACCACTTAAAAATATTTCACAAAGTGGTCTATAAAATCACAGTAAGAGAGATGAGCAATAAAGAAAGAGTACAGCCACTAATCGTGCACGAATGCAGTTGCCAGTTTTACAGCAAAATATTGAGGGTATTTTGGTGTAATTTTGGGGTACCCAGCCCCCCGAGAGAGAGAGAGAGAGAGAGAGAGAGAGAGACAGACAGACAGACAAGTCGCTGTGCATGACAGGCTTTATAGTCTATTGGAATTTCCATGAACCCAAAAGTAGTGATTAGTAGCCTATAAACTTTAATGATACAAATGTTCAGCTTGGTTGCTAAAAGTTGCATGTTGAGCAATTTTATAAACATTTTTGAATATTTAAAATAGAAATACTACATCGACACGTTGTGAGCTTGTAGATTGGCTATTTTAAAATTCAAAATAGTAAAAAAAAAAAAAAGGGTTTAGGGATAAGGGGTTTAGCATGGACGAAGAGCCCTTTATCTTTATTAGTTGAATGATTAAAAACTATCTCATTCCCAATTTGCATGTATTTGAAAACATATTTACAACAAATGTATGAACGGCCAAATATGGTGCAAGCAAATAGCTGAGTGATTGAAATATTGTATTATATTTTAGTTAATGCTGACTGGGTGAGTGTAACTATCACTATCACTATCACTGTTTGAATGTTATATAAATTAAAGTGTTCAGAAATTAGCTGTAAAAAGTCAAAGTAAATAAAAATCTATAAAAAACAGGAAATCATCATATAAATGTTCTGATGAATTGAAAATGGTGGACCCTGTTGTAAACAAGTGTAATGCTTTATCATGGTTCTTACACAACAGCTTTTTTGTAATGTTTTGTTTGAAATGTACCCATATTACATACTGTGAAATAAAAAAAATCTATAAATGAATGAATGAATGAATGAATGAATCAATCAATGTCAGGCTGTGGATATTTAGAACAAGGTAATATATGTAATATCATTCTGATGGTCGAAAACATCATCCTGTGCTGTTATTCCCGAAATAGGGTAACAATAAAGTTTTGGTTTGTGGCGATGTGATGATGATTCCAATGATTTGGTCTTGAAAATGAAAACTGACCTGACTAGAGACAGAGTTATAAAGGAGGGCACTTTTTATCAACCGTCGAGTCAAATCAATTGCAATGCCTATTCCCTACGATAGGAGGCGGCAAAGTCAAAATAGTCTGGGAAGCTTTCAAGGTTTGAATTAAACAGCGGAGACGATACTCCTTGCTGGACCCGGAGTCAGTCAGTCGTCGTAATTCTATGATTTTTTTTTGTCCAATCCACCCAGCCCGTGTTCCGTTCCATTTGCAGGACTGTTTTCGGTTGCAGTGCAAACTGGCTCACTGACAGTGTTGACGATTGGAGATCCGAGAGTCGTCTGGGTTTGTTAACTATTTGTATCACACTGCGCTTCCGCCATGTTGAAGTGATTCAAGTTGTGTGACCGACTGAGTAGTGACTGCTGGCTGCCTGAGACAGAAGTGACAAGGAGCCCCATCAGAGATCGGACTAGATACAGTCGGGGGGGCTTGCCTTGCTTGCTAGCGCGCCGGGTGACGCAGGAAAAACACCCGAAAAAAGAGGAGGAAAAAGGAACACAGTAGGAATCATTATCGTCCCAGCAACCCGTTTGTGTCTCAGAAGGAAACAGCCGATGATATAGGCCACGTTTTATGTAATATTACGACGAAACCATCATCGCTCAAGGCTGGAACATAGCCCGTGAATAAAGAGGGGGAAGTCCTATCGAATTCATGGTGAGTTGTTAGCTTTACTAGCCGCGATAGCCCTTTCATCGCACGGGCATGTCACTCAGCAGATGCACGGTAACAACAATTCACCGAAGAAAGTGTCGACGCGACAAGCGTCGACACTTTTTTTCTCTGAAATATTACGTCATTTTCTACCGAGTGATAGGCTCGGCGCGGCGAAATATAAATTAGCCCTAACTAGCCTCGCGTAGCTATAATGTTGAATACCAAGGATTTGTTACTCATGTCACCGACGATACGCGGAAGTCCTTACCGAAAAACAAATTCCGCAAGGGCCCCGGCTACACACTTCCGATTGTTTGTGATGTCACTGTGTCATCCGTTAGTATCTTTATCCTAACCTCTGTAGCAGGCTAGTGTTGCTAGCTCCCTCACACACAGCTCTAATATTAGCGTCAGCTGGTAGTAGTGGATGCAAAGGCAAAACGTTACGGCAAGAACTGACCCGACTGTTATCAGCCAGTCGATGACAGCATTTCCTCCATTAGGTAACATATGTTGCAATTGTATGTACAATAGTATGTCAGAATCGATTATATTAAACTGTAATGTGCTGTTTTAACATCGCAACCCAGTCAGACTCAGTTAGCTGGCTATAGCTTCCCCCGATGACAATCTGAACTAGCCAGACTAGTATGTTAGCTATAGCTGTGTTAGCTGGTAAATGGACCCTGGGACGGTCTACAAACTGACAATTCCATGTTTACAAGTTGTCTACATTTATAATTGTCTCACGCAATATTGCAGTCAGTGTGGTTTGCATTGTGTCCGTGAAAGGTTTAATACAAGTTGTACTCTTTTTGTCCCGATCATTGAATTATGATTAATTTCATGGTTGTGTCTTTATTTGTTTTATATTACAAAAAAATATTGCTGCCGCACAGAATAACACTTTCCAATTCAATTTCGGGAAGTAGACGAAGCCCCCTGTCTGTCAATAGCAATGGTTATTTGACGTTAGCTATGTGGCTAACTGGTTTGATAACTTGACAAAACGGCATCAAGTAGTAGTTGCGTTGAATTGAACCGCATTGGTGATAGTTAGCAGTGTTTTATACGATGGCACACTATTAAAGGTGCAGCATTAGCTGGCCAATGTTACGCCAATACTGATGAAATAATTACTTGATTCGGTTTATGACGTTTTGTTTCGCTAGTAAGCTAACGCTAATCTTAGCTAACGTTGAGGCTTATAACTTGTACTTCGTCGCGCGACCGTGTCGCTCGATAAAAATGACGTATTTTCATATGAAAAACGTCGCGTCGACACTTTGTTTTAGTGGAAAACATGTCGATTTTGTCGAGGCTCGCGCGAAGGAGGAGAAATTAAAAGCCCGACGGTTCCAACCCAGCAGGGTCGTTGCCCGTTATAAAATTGTGTTAACAACGCCACAGTTGGTTAACAATGACATAAGCTCAAACGTTGGCGCATATATATAAGGTGTTCACGGTCATTAAGCAATAAGTGTGTGTCCGTCAACTCGTTAGCCATTCATCATTGTGCAGCATTTGGACGAAGTGTAATGTCAGGCCTGTCAGACCGTGGCCTGTGTCTGTGTCAATGGAACAGGCTTTGGACGAGGCCTTCTCTCCTCTGCTGTCTGTCTGGGCGGATCGCCTTGCAAGCCCAAAATAGCCGACCTACAAGCTCACAGCGGGTCGGATCGCGGCGCGATGTGGGCTTGTAGATCTGATATTTTAGGCGCGCGGCACCGGCGCGCAACTAACTATAAATCCAAGCACAACATCGGCTACCGCATCCAAGAGCAGGCGTTAACTAACTCAATTGCCAGCTGCTAGTTTAGTAAGCTTATTATGTAATATTACGTTATATATTTTTTTAACGTTATGCTCTTTAGGCCAGTTATCTGTTCAGAAGGCATTGTAAGCTAACATAATGTAGATGGCTGGGGACCGGTATTATTCCATTTTACCCCCTTCACATGCCTGTCCGTTCTAACAGCAACCATACTTATCATTGGTGCTGATATAGGTCATGTCCTGTTAATTGCACATTAGTGATTAATTAAATACATACGGTTTACTTTGTGTTTAACCTGCCCCCTTCATATAACAAACAAGTGGCTAGGTGGGATGCTTAATTCTGGCTAGCTAAATATCTCAGCTCATCGTTGTAATGGCTTGCTTTTTGTATAATAACCAACGTGTTCCAGTTGTCCTCCTTGAGATGGTATGCCTAAGATGTTATGGTTTTATGTCATGTATTGACTAGGTTCAGATTGCTGATATCAGCTATCATTGGATACCTCCAACACTAAATTGTAAAGTAATATTTAGTAATACACACCAAACAAAAACTCTTAACTGTTGGTCTCACTCTAAGGTCTCACCACAGGATATAAATGACAACTCCATTCTCGGATTATAGATGTACCTGTATGTGTAGCGGTAGATTCAGATTGTGCAGTGCACAGCACTAAATTACTGAACAGCATTTATATTAAACAAAATACAGTACCTGTTACAACAGATGTCTGTTAACAACCTTGTTGACGAGTGAATTACAGACCTGATGTTTTTCTTTCAAAAGTCCTCTAGTGTTGATTCCATAGAAGAAAACATTAGATATGGATGCATAATATGTCAGGGTTATATGCCTGTTTTCTTCCTTCAGACTTGCTGTATTTAACAACTTGATGGTTGAACAACAGGTTGAACCATGTACAATACAACTGACATGAATATGTCAGTTGTATTTAAAATACAACTGACATGAATATGCATCATCGACGAGACAACCTGTATCTCAGCAATGATGTTGATAATTGATGCTTTGCAGCTGTTATAGACTGAAACTGAAGCCATAGCTCCTGACTTGCGGGACCCTATTGTAAATAACCTAATAAGGGGGAAACACATGCTGTTTGTATTGTATTCAATATTATGATGGTTTTTTAATTAAATCGTTGCTGTTAAAGAAATTATCCCTACTGTATTCAGTTTTACCATCGGATCACCCAACCATACTCTCTGCATGTGCCTGCCCTGTGATTTATGCCTAGCTACTGTGGTGCTGCTATGACACCTGCATTTCCCCATGAGATCAATCTAACTATCTAACTTTTTATGGCTAACACTAACTAGCTAATTATCCAGTATTCCATACTTAACACAGCTCGGCCTTCCCCAACCAGCTATTGCCCTGTAGGAGACCAGCCTTGCAGCTGCTGTGGTTTTTAATGTTATTTATTATTTTGACAGTCATAATTTGTTAGGTCTCACTCAAATGTGAAACCTTTCATCCTTACAATCTGAAGTTTATTTCCTCTAGTAGTCTATAAAACATGGTTGCTCGCTTCTGTTGTGTAGGCCTATTTCCAGTCATTTATTGATATGGTGTAACGGTAGGGAAGCAACGGGTATTTCTGGGCAGCAGAGGACTGACAACAGTGAGGCTTTTAGCTGTGCACAGTGAGAGGAAGAGTAAACAATGCTCATCATTATGGCTGCTCATGGCCTTATGTGTCCTCTGGGGCTTGACTTTATAAGGGGTCAGCTTGCATATTATGATTGTCAACTACATTGAACCTTGATGTTTGTTGAGCTTGTTACGTTTGGCGAGACGATGGTATGTTTAAGCAATGTTTCTTTTGTATTTAGGTTTTTTTGGGTTAAAGGCTACTTTACAAACAAGATTGAAATTGACATCAACTATAGTCAATCTGCATGACTAGCCTGTTCTTAAGTGCACAGGCTCGTATGTAATAGAAAATTAAAAGGATGACAAATTACTGTCCGTCTTCTCTGCCAACATTTCCATGGTTCTTGCTGGAAAACCCCCATCTTGCCTGAAACTCACAAAGTCATGGTGTTTTCACTTTGTGGTGTCCTGTACTTCACTGGTTGTGGTCATTGGACTGTCTAGGAGTTTTATTGGGTGTAAGTTCATTATTACACCGCAGCCCCCCACCCTCAACTTCCCATCACCACTGGGATAAGGACCACACTAAAAGTCATATCGTTATTTTCTAGTTTAGTTCTATTTTGAATATATCGCCATGTATTCATGGAAGTGCCCACCTATTTTTGTATGTGTCCCATGGCTCATTTCTTACGCATTACATTGCAGCAACATAAAACATAGGTTTTTGTTAAATTAATAATTTGAATTAAGTTCAAATTAATTGGAAGTGAAATTAGTTTGCAAATTTATGAGAGCAATACGTAAGAAATAGGTAATATTGACTACAGATAAACAGTAGAGGTATTTGTCATTGTATACATCCTAAACGGGGTGTTTTGACTTCAGTGATTAAAAGACCAAAAGGATCATTGTGTCGCCAATTGCCGGTGACAGTGGAACATAATGATACGCTGCAGATCAATTTATTCATTACCCTCCTCTTGTGACATTGAATTAGAATTTCTTGCTAATGTGTGGTGGGCCAATACTAAATCATTCGGTCAATACTAAATCATTCGTTCTTATTCCTGGCTACTGTTTGATTTTTTTGTAAATGTACAACACGAGAATGTAGCTAGCTACTCTAGCTACCCTTTATCAGAAGTTAATGGTGAATTACATATCAATCACATAGCAGCACATCTATAGGTGCCTGTTTTGTTTCGCTTGGTAGTCTGTGTGATGCCTAGGTTTAGTGTTCTGTCAGTATGCTTTGTTTTTGTCTGAACTCAATGACAACACCTTGTGAGTGTTTGAAACATGGAGGGTAAAAATGGGCAGCTATTCTGAGCTTGTGTACATGGTTTGGTTTTGAGAACGCTTTTCTTAGTTGTGCAGTATGGCAAAATGGCTCACTTCCTTGTATGACAACTTCATTTTCTCTAAAAGCATTGTTTTAACAATAGTCACAGTAGCTAGCTGCCTGGAATGGACTCTGTGCAAGGTAGTGAAGACAATTTAGCAAATATTTCCATAATTCTCTTATTTTGCTTACCGTATTAGCAATAGTTTTCCCATTCACATTCCAGTGACATTGTCTGCCTTTCATTATTTTCAAGGGGAGAAATTAACGGAATATTACTTTGCCTTTCATTCAAAGGAAAAAACTAACCGCAAGTCACTTACAATAAAACTAGTTTTTGGTTTTAATCTCTTTATTTGTAAGGATTTACAAATATTATCTCTGGGAACACATGGGAGGAGCAAGCAGTGCAATTCATCAAGCTGTGGTGATGACACTGCAACCAGACACTCAAGCAACAAACAGCACTGCCATAACAGTGAAGGAAGAGGAAAGCCATCTTACAAATGTACTTTTTCATACAACAACCGTTATTGTCCGGGCGGCTGTGACTCAGGAGGTAGAGCTGGTCGTCCAATGATCCCTGGGTCGGCGGTTCGAATTCCGGCTCCTTTTGTCCACATGTCGAAGTGTCAAGACACTGAACCCTACATTGCCTCCAATGTGTTGGTTGGTGTGAGCTCGCCGACATTGAATGTGGGAAGTGAGGACACTGGCGTGAGGCGTCGACTGTTCGCTGCTTCACCTCCCAATCATTATTATTGTGAAATTAACTTCTGCTCGCATTTAAGGCAAGAATTCAATGGTTTACTTGGAATTTGGAATATTGGTTTATTTGGAATATTTGCTCATGTTTGAGCATGTTGGTTCTTTTTTGGACTGGGAGGTGATCAAATCTTTTGGTGCAGTGAATAAGCATATTTGGAGAACACATACAATTAATTGACAAGACAGCCTAGCCTAATGCACACAGCGAGTTAACAAGATGTAGTTTGAGCCAATCTACAATTCAATAACACTGGTCTGCACACCAATAGTAGGCACACCTACCCACAATAGTGGATAAACTCCTACAGTGACTGTATTGCTGTTTTTTATATTTGATGCTTAATACAATGTGTGGCCTGCTGGATGAAAGTGGTATGGCGCTTGGGTGCCGTTGATTTCAGGCTATTCCACTATGTCCGCTTTTGGCTTCCATCTTGGATGCTAAAGCATAGCATCAATGCCAGCGAGCTAAAATAAGTTCCGTCCTTGCTCTAGAAAACGCCAATGTTCGTGTCGCGCTCACTGGATAATCAGAAAAGACCTCCGAACATTGACGACTAGTTCAAAACCATTCCGAGAAAAGCGTGCAAAGGCCGCGACTAAAACAGAAGCTAATGTGGTTGGTCATACAGAAACGGTGCGGGCGGGGCCCTAGCAATGGTGCACAGCAACCGGATCCGCGGATCGGTTAAAAAAAAGGAAAATAGCAAGGCAATGTTATAGCGATATCAAACTCCTCAAGACGATCCTACTCGTCAAAAGCACCCTGCGCATTGCGCAAAATTAATTAATCAGGACGAGTATACCTGTCAACGGGATCAAATGTGTTGAAGTTGGTTCTGAAATCCATAAGCGTTTAAATTTCCAGAATGATTGATATTTAATAGACTACAGACTAGACCCGTCGAGCACCGGCCTACTTGGGAATAGTGATCATGCACCAAATGGGAAATTCTTGGCAGAAACCGAATATAAGAAACCGAATACCCGACTATTATTTATTGTCCGTCATCATTTGGAGCCATATATAACCAATCTATCTCAGTCCTTTCATTATGCTGCCAGTCACTGATATGACGATCTAATGTGATCTGATGTGAAAACGGCTACATTGATCACATCGACTGCCCGCCATCAGTTGGCACCAGTAAATCGGTGTGCCCAGCTATTTGCAGCTTCAGAGCCCATTTCAAGGTGACGCAGGACTTTAACACATTCCCTCCCTGTTACTATAGGCGGGATCATGAGGCCGTTGTAATGCGCGAAAAACGCAGAAAAAGAGACCACTTCCACCCGACCCGGAAGTAATAGCCCTTCATATTTGAGCCACATCCTCATTCTAGGCAAGGAAGCTCTGAGAAGGAAGGGAATTGGTCACGTGACTGGGCTGCGCCATGACACTTTCATGGACACTTTCATGGGAGCCAAACTCACACAGGAAGTGCAATGAATACATGGCAGTGAATGGAGCCGGCTGGACTAGCTCATAACAAACATTATTCATGAACAATTGAGACCTTTTGTAAAGTAATCACTTCTGGAAAATAACAGAAGACATATCACAGGTTGTTTTCTAATCACTTACTTTTCGATGTGCACAGTATATAATTTTATCTGAGGATCTAAACAGCAGCAGGTATGGTTTCTGGCTCCGAAGTATCTATATCGATATTTGGCTGCCAGACAGGAAACGGTGGGAAGTCTCGCGATACTTGGTGCGTTCAGAAATGTACTTTTGTAGAGATACCATACCTCTATAAAAATGACACCGTGTACACATCGAATAACAACAACAACACAGCAGACAATAATGTGTTACATGTCTTCTGTTATTTTCCAGAAGTGATTACTTTACAAAAGGTCTCAATTGTTCATAAATAATGTTTGTTCATGAGCTGGTCACTGAGCTCTCATTGACTCCAATGCATTATGCCAAACTTCCGGGTAGTTTGGCTCCCATGAAAGTGTCCATGAAAGTGTCATTGCGCAGCCCAGTCACGTGACCACTTCTCTTCCTTCTCAGAGCTTCCTTGATTCTAGGCTGTGTATCAATGCGTGATTGATTAACTCAAAGATTGTCTATATATATGAAGATGCACAAACTTCATTGGAGCCACTAGAGGAGCAATTCCTACTACAAATGGTCTCCTAAGTACTGTAGGCATGGACCATGGTTTGCTCCTCCCCGACCTCCCCATCACCCTCCCCCTCGCCTCTCCCAGGCTGACAACAACACCATGTGGATGAGCATTGAGAGCATTATGGCAAATTTCATGATTCCCATTTCTCAAATCAGCCCCCCATCAACCAACAGTCTAAGACGGTTATGGATAATTATATTGTTAAGCATTGGAACAGACACTTTCATTTTCACGTTATAATATTCACATATTCTCAATTCTCTCAAATCTCACAAGAGTTTGTTGTTGGGATAAAGTCAGAGAGGTCTATAACAAAGTAGATTTTAGTATGAATATATTGGAAATATTGTGTGCCTTGTGGTGATTGGGTCCAGTATTTAGTTCAGTGACCATGGAGTTAAGGAATGGTTCATAAGCTGTGTTCACGTTCATTCTCCCATTGGAAATGAATAGACTCCGACCTGCTTACCGTCTCCTAAAAAAGCGTGTGCCCACGTCACGCAGATACGGGAAGTAAAGCAAAGATGGGACCTCTTGCTATTGGCCTCTTGGATTAACTTTCTGTGTATACTATTACTACTAGGCCTATATAATTTATCTATAGTAGTAATAGGTCTATATGTTCATTATTTATTCTGACTTCCAAGTTCTTACTAAGTGATGTTTATGCAATCCAATAGCCTATGTTTCATGTAATTCTAACTTTCACGAGTAGGCCTATGAGCTTAAGTTGAATGTTTCTTAAATAGAACGTGAGGACATTACTTTAATATTTAGGCTACAATCTAGTCTTACTAGCACTAGTGCTTATAGTTAATTAGAGCCGGAGGACTCATTGGTTACAAAAAGATGTCCCAGACAGCCTCTGCACAGCATAGAGGACTTGTAGCCCAATCGCCAACCAGGCAGTCCGTGGCATGTATAATATTTCTATAGCCTAAAAGAATGTCAAAGTTAAATAAATGTCAAATAACATGCGTCTCACACTCTCACTTTACTGGCAAAATAGTCCCACCTACTGCTTATTTTATGAACTTATTTCATATCTCCCATGAGTCGCATTTTGTCAGTGGATGGAAACGGCAGACAGTTATTTTCTTTTTTCGACTTAATGAACATGCAGTAGGGTTCCTATTTTTACAAAGGCTTAATGGAAAAGCACCTACAGTATAACCTTGTATCGTACTGTATTTGAAGGCGGTCGGGCAAACAGTTCTCAAGTTACATGGATTACAGACGTACACACGTATGTACAGAGATTGTAAAATGTACAGATTAATTTAGAATATTCCTGGTGATTTAATTTAGCTTTCTATGTCTGACTTACCAATACAGATTTGTTTCCGACTTTCTCTCTCTACTAGACCGGTGCCCATCTGTAGAGCACCGAGTCGGTAACGATGGAAGTTGGATGAAGTTGTACCGTGTTCCACCCATCTGTCTGTCCCTTTTATGCCCATATATGGAGATTTCTGTATCTGTCGCTCTGTGCCGAATGGAATAGTAAGAGATTGGCGAAACGCTTTGATCTCGCCGCAAAGTGAGTGGGTGCCTCTATGGGCTATAGTTCCAAACATTGGAACTATCCCATTGAGATAGAATGAGCACTTCCATTGTTACAATGGGACTCAACGCTAGTGTCGCCACTCGCTCTGTGTCCCTTTATTCCTATATATGGAGTTCTGTTTCAAGCATGCCCAAATATGGAGTGTTGTAATGTCAGAACAGGCAAGCTCCATATATGGCCTGTTATGTCGTTATGACATCACAATGCGATGTCAGAACATGCAATGTCAGATTTGGCAGGCATGCCCAAATATGGAGTTTGTCAGGCATGCCCAAATATGGAGTCTATGCAGATGTCAGAACATATTTGGGATGTCAGAAGAGAACAAGTCATATTTGTGATGTCAGAAGAGGCCAGCTCCATATATGGACCCTGGACAGGGGCCCATGTCCAGAGGCTGGGCGGAGGACTTTTTGGGGTGGTTCTGGACAACCGTGGGTCCGACCGACTCGACACCGGGCACTGCACAAGTGCACGCTGGTGGTGTGGAACACGTGTGTCGAATTTGAAGTCGGTGGGGCGAACGGTTCTCGAGTTAATGTGGATTACACACGTACGTACAGACACTATTATGGACCATAGGCAGAGGCCCTGTCCAGAGCCCAGGCAGAGGCTTTTTTGGGGCGGTTCTGGTATAAGCTATTTTGAATCGAATAATGAATCTGAATCAAAGTAATTTTGTCGTTTACTAAAATATGCACTCCTATACAGCATGTATGTTACTGTATATGTCTTGCGTATAGCGATAATATCACTACGTGGATATTAGTCTCGTCCGCCTCAGTGTTAGATTTATTTTTAGCAATGTCTCGCCCCATATTTGAATACTGGGCCCTGGTTGGTTATAGCCTGGTTCCAGACGAATCTGATTGACCGTAACCATTTCGGCCGTGAAGCCCTCCCACAATTGTGAGGGGCCAGACTTAATCTGCCTGGGGCGATATGCATTGCAAAGGCAGATGAAGGATGGCTACTTGAGGCCTAGAATATGTCATAGTCCAAGAGGAGAATCAGTCAGAGCGGAGGTGCGCTCCTTTAAGTCCCGAGGCGGAGCAAGCGCGGGAGTCTTTGATGTCCCAGTGCTGCTTGTAGAAAGCGAATGCTCTGCTCACAGCTGACTGCCAACAAACACATTTTAGCCCTAGCAGCTACGCTAGAAGGAACATTGCCTCCCTTCAAAGTGGTCCGAAAATGGATTCAAAAGTCATTCTGAATAAAAAATAAAAAAGATTAAGATTATTGCTATGGGACTCATCGGTTTCTCCCCAGCTTCCGGGGCCTACTAGGATTGTTTCCTTAGGCATGACGAATGCAGTGGACTTGAGCAACAAGAGGCTAAAGCGAGTGCGTCGCCGTACCGAATGTTGGGACAATGGGAAGTACCCTTAAGTCGGGTTTCGTTCCAATAGGGATAAATAATCTTCTCCCCTACACGATATATCCGAGACGTTTAGCCACTTAGCTTTGGCGGTAAAGCTAAGCGGCCCCTGTCACAATATGACTGGGAGGGGAAGACACATGATTATTTTTTGTCCGATTATGGAAAAGTTGCAGTACCCTTTCACTGATCGTTATACTCACATTTAGCCACGCTGTGCCAAGTTCCCAGCTGATCTGACGGGAATAGACCCATATAGTCTGCTATCTGGAGTTAGTGGAACAGGTTTTTTAGGCTGGCTATCTGGTCACCTTTTGTAAATCTTATCACTCCCACTTCTGTATGAAATTCATAACTCATCGGTTCCACCCCCAACTGCACATGGGTCACTCGGCAGGTAGTTGGGGAGGGAAGATGGCAAATAGCCTAATCCCAGGCCAGCTGTTAGAAATGCATTTGATTTGGAATCCAGCTTTGAAGACTGAGAGGCATTTCTGACCATCTGTTTGTTTACTTGGCTTGTGAATTTCACATAAACCAGCCTGTGCAGTACTGACCTTTGCCCTTCCTCCCTTGCTACAGGTTATGCAATGGTCTCAGCGGCCGATCCAGACCTCCAGGTGCTTGTGTCCCTCTCTCTCGTGTTCGGGCTCCCATCCCTCCGCTCTGCGGCTGAGGCGGCTGTGATTTCCCTCCTGGCCAGTGCTCCGTAAGAGGCCAAGATTGCCAAAATCTGCCCCGTGGCGAGCATGACGGCCACCACGCGTGGCTCTCCAGTGGGAGGCAATGACAGTCAGGGTCAGGGCCAGGGCCAGGCGCCCGACGCCCAGAGCCAGCCCCCACTGCCACAGAACCAGGTCAGTGTGACAGTCGACACGAATTACCTTACTCGCCTTTTAGTCACCTGTCCATCACTTATACTATCTTTAAGAACTCATGTTCTGTTTTCCAATAAGTCATTTCTCTTTTAATGTCTACCATCTCATCTCCTTTGTGTAGATATTCCCCCCACTTTTGTTTCTCATATTTATTTATTTTTTATCGTTTTTTTTCCCTCTCTGCCAGTCGCTACTCTTGCCCGGCTCGTTTCTCACCATCTAGATTTTCACATGGCTGTGTGTCACTGCACCGCAGAACAATGTCAGCAGCACTACAGACATGTCATTAAATTAAACTGCAAAGGGAGGAGAAGGAATGGTTTTTGTCCCATCTGGCTCCCTATGACTGCAGACACTGCAGCACAGATTTTTAATTCTTCCTCCAACAGCTAGTGCTCATACCTAAAACACACAGATGCCCGCAAGGAAAGGAATAAAGAGGGATGGAGCGGAAAAGGGTGAGAAGTCAATCAATGAACAATCAAAGCCAATCAATGACCTCTGTTCATCAATGAACAGAGGCTCCTGAGTGATAGATAAAGGACGTGTGTTAGTGTTCATGCGGTGCACATCCTCTGCGCGTGTGCACGGCCGCCGTCGGTTAGAGATGAGCAATGTCGAGACGTGAGAGGCAGTCTGCCTATATAGGTCAGGCAAGCAGAAGGAGCCTTCTCCACACCCCCACATTTACCAGTATGCAGCTCACTCTCCGGGTGTCTCTTTAGCTTGTGCGTGCACAGCTGCTGATGCCACCATCGTTGCTCATAGAAGATGAGTAAACTCAACCACCAAAGGAGTCGAGGACTGGCGGTTAAATGCACATCCTCGCACACATACGGTACCTCACACCGTCTTCTGTTGACACCTCAACATGGCCCACAGACCACCACATGTATACTTATCACTAACACAAGCATGGTAGCCCACACGTTTGGCTTTGTGCAGTCCAGAGATTCTCTAGGGAGAGTGGGGATTAAATGAATATTAACACGGCAGCCTGAATAACGATAGCACGCCTCAAAAGGACAGCTTTTTTTTCAACCAAGGTTCATGTTTTAGGTTATTGGAGATGATTGTTGTTTGTTTTCATTCGCTGCTTTCTTTCATTTTAGTGATTTTAGCTATTTTTGACGGGATGGGGGTATTCGAACAAGTAGCTAAATATGTATTTTGTTTTATTAACATATTTACATATTAAGCGATTTCTTAATTTTTATTTACTATAGTTCTACTAGACCCCAGGAAATTACATCTGGTGACAAAAGATCACAGGATCTAGTAGATCTACTGAATGTGAAGGAGGAGGTGCTAAAAAAGAAAACCGGCAAACGGTAAAACCAGGTTTTTGACCACTTGAGGGCGTACTTGAGTCATTATTTTTCATGTTTTTTCCATAGCTGTGACCATAGCTATGATGCATGCTGGATTAGCGTGTAAAGACGCTCCACCCCCCTGCCCCCATTCACTTGAAACCTGACACCTTGTGTGTGCTGCGCTCCTGGCCGCCATGCAGGCTACAGCAGATTATTAAGATTTATAATCACAAATTACAGCGCAGGTATAACTTAACATTAAAAATAAAGACTCATCATTATACCTAAGAAATAATGTGAAGTGAGCGGTGGCTTGGGAGTCAAGCACAGTTGTTGACTTACTATAATTGTCGTCCTCTGGGTGAAACGCAAAAAAAGATGGAAAGAAAAGACATTGGTGTTACACCAAGGGGCCAGTGAGGCTTTCCAACGTTGAAGGACTGGGCCCTAGCGGTAAGAGGAGGGACTGCAGGCGGACCCGTGGATTCATGACGAGGAAACCCTGTGCAGCTGGGCTTTAACATTGAGCGCTCGGTTGCACTTCCACATTTGGGCACCAAAATTTGGTGCCCAAATGCGGAAATGCGCCCAAAAAGGCGGAAATAGATGTGTGTTACACAAAGAACTTGGAGTCCCATCAATGCACCTGTAACCCAACATGCACTATTGTAGCACCTTGCCATTCCATAATTCCATTCAAAAAGTTTAACTTTCATAGATTATAGATTCAGTGCGTACAACATAAATTATTTCAAGTATTTATTTGTTTATCTTTACACAATTCTGGCCTCCAACTCATAAAACCCACTAAAACATACGGATGTGCCACTGCAAAAAAAAAATAGCGGAAATTGTGTAAGCTGTCAGTTCTGCAATTTTTGGAAAATGTTTGAAAATGTATGAACATTTTTCTACGTGGAAAGACGCTTATGACGATTAAGCAAAAATAATTGTGATTTTATCAAATAATTGCAATTATGTAATGATTGTGACAGGCCTAGGAGGGAGGAGCCTGCTGGTTGGTCGGACAGGAACCAATCAGAAGGCTTACACATAGATCAATTGAGTACTACAGACGAAAAACAGTTTTAGTCCACACTAATTATCCATAATGTATAAATGATGGATAAGGGGTCAGGACAACTAGGCCTTTTCGTGGAGGGGTCAGAATAAAATGTGGACTTGTGTTAATGTGTCAATATAGCCTCAGCTCGCTTGGAACCTGGATGTCGGGGGTACTAAAAAGAGCCGGGAAGAAACTGGTACCAGGTACTTTGTTCTGATGGAAAGGCAAAGGCCTGTGTGTAAAGCTGGGACAATGCAATGGAAAATAACTAGGTATATACATCACATTTATATATTGCCTTTATTGTCTTGTTCCGAACGCTCCAGACGTCGTCTCCAAACTCGTCCAATGAGAACTCTCCAGTGAGCCCTCCAGATGACCAGGCGGGCCAGGGGGATGCTCCCCCTCAGCTGGAGGAGGAGGAGCCAGCCTTCCCTCACACGGACCTGGCCAAGCTGGATGACATGATTAACAGGTACACACACACACACACACATGCACTTTAGAACGTGTCCTTTGCTTAACCCATTCTGACCTGAGATCAGATTCTAAAAATGTCTTCTATGTCAGTCGCTCTTCGATTTTTCAAAAATAGCAGACCTACAAGCTCGTAGCGCGCCACTCGGTGGTGCGCTATGAGCTTGTAGATCTGCTATTTTTCAATAGCTAAACCATAACATAATGCTAACACCAAAAGGGGTTCACGCCCAAAATGGGTTAAGTTGTGAGTCTGTCTTCCTATGAATTCACATTCACATTTTTGCTTTTTATCGCAGGCCCCGCTGGGTTGTTCCAGTTCTGCCAAAGGGAGAGCTGGAAGTCCTCCTGGAAGCTGCTATAGATCTTTGTAAAAAAGGTACGGGTCGGATAACGTTACAGATTGATGGACAAGATCCCCCTTTTATGCTGATCATCGATTCATTTGGCCAAGAGCTAAATAAAGGAAACTGTAACAAATCTTATACCATGTGGCATGTTTTATTTAATGTTACTTTAGAGCAAGTTTCCAAATGTTGTGCATGTTTATTAGATCACTTTGTACAGCGCTCCTCAGTTAATGAAGGCATCTCTGAATGGTTTATTTTTCTCTGCAGGACTGGATGTAAAGTGTGAGGCATGCCAGAGGTTTTTCCGGGATGGTCTGACCATCTCCTTCACTAAGATCCTGACGGATGAGGCAGTCAGTGGTTGGAAGTTTGAGATTCATGTGAGTGTTCTCGGTTCAACTCCATGCCCTGGTACTTTGAGCTATACTCGTATCTTCCTTTTATTGGAGAATGATTCAATTTCATGAATATCGGCTTTACAATCATTTATTTGTAATTACATGGCATAATTAAAGCCAGCTGTTGAATACATTTAGCAGAAAAGATTGTTTCAAAGATTACTGTTGCAAATGTTATGTAGGTGGGGTTATACAAAACGGCAACTGACTGGAGTCGTTAGACTTTGATCCTGCCTATAGATAACCATGTTTCCTCTGCGTAAAATAGCAAAGGGTCTTGGGAGTTGTTGTTTTTGTTTGTTTATACATAAACATGACTTGGCAAAAAGAAAAGAAGAAAGACGTTCATTATGGAAATAAGAACTTTCTGGCAGACTTAATTGCTTTCTCTGGGATGATTCATCCCCTTTCTTTGTTATCTCAGTGGTTGTATTGTATTTGGTTCTCCAGCTCGAGTCTGCAAATTGGGTTTTCTGTTTGGCTTTTCTCAGAGCTGAAGGATGCCCGCCATAGCCATGGGTGATCAATGATCTTTTTGTTAAAAGTAATTTAGGCATGGCTGAGTTATTCCGTTAACTTCATGAGATTGACCTGCCAAAACTTGAGCAGTGAAGCAGACTGTGTCGGACTGTGGACACAAAACGCCAAAAACCATTGTTTTGAATAGGATGTAATTGATCAAATGTGATACCTACGACTACACTCTCATTTAGTGCACCAGATCTTCTCTAGTTGTTCTCATTAGTACGCCCAAACAATAAAATGCAGTAAGCTATATGTTTGAAGCCTTCCCAGCCCCCCAGACAGCTATGTTGAGTCATTGCCATATTGATTTCACCTATCTGGTTCCTCCAGAGCTGTGTTCTAGTCCTACACATAGCGAAAGGAAACACTGGAAACACATGGGCTGTAAAGAGTATTTTAGTTCTTCAGTTGAATATGATTGTTGAAGGCTGTACTAGGTTGCTTGGCGACTAGGACAAAGGATGGCAACTTATGTGCTCTCTTCGTGTAAGAGAGTCTTCTTTTAGTCTCGACTGATGTTTCGTGTGTGTGAAGTGATGTTATCAGGTGGGTCATTTGGTGTCATGGCTAATGCCCCCTCTTTCTCCCCATAGAGGTGTATCATCAACAACACACACCGGCTGGTGGAGCTGTGTGTGGCCAAGCTCTCTCAGGACTGGTTCCCTCTATTGGAGCTGTTGGCCATGGCCACCAACCCCCACTGCAAGTTCCACATCTATAATGGCACGCGGCCCTCGGAGACTGTCCCCGCCGGGGCCCAGCTGGCTGACGATGAGCTCTTTGCCCGTCCCCCAGACCCTCGCTCACCCAAGGTGAGATGCTGCCACACTAGCCTTGGAAACCCAGACGTTTTTATTTCCTGGGAGAAAAATTAAGTCTGGGACCGAGACCACTTCAATTCGGCATAGAGTAGTGCAAACGTCGATCACTCTCTGCTGATTTCTGATCGTCTGCACCTTTGTTAAATTGAAGCACACACGTACACACACACACACTCCTCTCTCTCTCTCTGTCGCTCTAATTAATCAGTCTCATGTCACGCAGCTGTGTCTATTCTCCGGGAGCTGCCTATGCCATAGAAAGCATAGGTGGACCCCAGGCTACTGCCACACAGACGTAATGCTAGGCACTTGATTTTTACCCACATTCAAACAAAAAAATATCCTGCAATAACTGTTGTTCAGAAATGTCATTTGGGTTTTCGGCGGCACAGCACAGTCCCCCAATTATTGTGTTGTTATACTTGGGGAAAGATTGAATTAGCAAATGCTTTCCCTCACCTATTTATACTCCGTTGTACACGTTGTCGGACTACCTGTTTGTCTGTGTGTCCGTGTCCTTTTATGCCCAATTGCCCATATATGGAGTTCCGTGTCAGGCATGCTCCATATATGGAGTCTAGGCCAACCTGTGATGATGACGTCCGTCTATATATGGGGATATACGTACATATGGGGATTTGCAGATTTGATCTATATTTTTGAGATCCGCTGATTTCGACCGAATTTCCACATGGCACATCACGTCCTCGGGGTCCTTGCCGATAAGCACACTGAGCATGGAGTCGTGATAGGGGAACTACAGGCGGACACTTAGACAGAGCTTTGGCGCATTTATTATTTAAAATGTATTTAACCCATTTTGGGGCGGGAACCCCTTTTGGTGTCAGCATTATGTTATGCTTTAGCTATTGAAAAATAGCAGATCTACAAGCTCATAGCACGCCACCGAGTGTCGCGCTACGAGCTTGTAGGTCTGCTATTTTTGAAAAGTCGAAGAACGACTGACATAGAAACACAACGTTTTCAGAAAACTGTTAGGATTTAGAAGGCATTTGTAGAATCGTTCCCAGGTCAAAATGGGTTAAAGGAAAGCCCCTTGTGATGCATCATCTGGTTTTAGAGGGCGTCCTCAGGCACAACACAATGAATACAGTACATAGACAAAACGGTACATGTCAACACACAACAATACACTTACAACATAAAAAACATAGAGGCTCTCCAATCCACTCAAAACACTAAATCAAAGACCAGTAGCATCTGCACTTACAAAATACTAATAATAATGATGATGATAATAATAATAAAATAATAATCAAGCATTAAAGTACACACCTCTCCCCCAAACTTTTAAGATCATTATTATTATTTTGTTTGTTCACTATCCCTGAAATGTCAGCATATTCTAAATGGTTATATTTAAAGCATTCCAAATTCAGCGTCATATTTGCTTTGATTAAAGACAACCTTTGCTTGGAACGTGGTTGATAGATTTGTTAGCTTTTGGTCTTTAATGGCTTTATTTTTCAAATTGGAGAAAGGCTTGAAATAGGTCTTCAAATAACATAGAATTCTGGGTATGAGCTGAAATTGCTTTGCAAATGTCTGCCATCCATCTCAGGCGAATCTTATTAAGACACAGTCCAACATGTAACATGGTTTTCTTTAGGCTTATGTAAGATTAAGTGGCATTTCTGGATTGTCCGCGGTCTCCTGAGATTTTGCCATAGGGACAGCTTTCTGGACAATGGGCAGTTTCTGCATCTTACAAATCAATAATTGATCTGTATTTCTTCTTCTTGGAATGAATCCATATAGAGTATACAGCAGGGGTGCTCACACTTTTTTGACTTGAGAGCTACTTTCAAGATGACCAGATCAACAAGATCTACTCACCAAAAAAATGATGATCCCATTGCTGAAAGTAGTTCTTTAGAATAGCAGCGCTGGCGTTGCATGCAAGACAAACTCATTTTTAATGGGAAATAGAGGGTGAAATGGAATTGATGTTTTTGTTGTTGTTGTATATAACTTAGTAGTATTGCTATTGTCATTTGTGCACAACATCATTGAAAACGTGTTGCATTCCTGGTTTGAGCTTACAGTCCCTTTTTTTTATGTCAATCAACTGAATCAAGTCACCTAAATTCAAGTGGCAGATTCCAAAATGTATATTTAAACATGAATATCTGTCATGTGGTCTACATGGATTAAAGTTTTCCGTCTTTCATAAAGGGCATACGAGACCAGTGCAGATATGCAAAAACAAAAAAAATACTAAGGCGGTGTGTAGCGATGACCAAAGCCGTCAAAACGCATGCAGGCTTGGTAGTCTGCCTGTCTCTTTAAGAGCAGCTGTGGCCCGCTCGCCCCTCCTCCTCCTCCCTCTGAGAGAGAAGCACACAGACTCTCAGAGCACGGTTCAGAGTAGGCATGTAAATTGTTGATGGGAGATTAATCGGTAAACACATCGGTATCGGCCGATTCCAGTTGTTTAAAATTAATGATTTTACAATTAAACATACAAAAAAAGCAAAGCTTTTGCAATTTGCACACCTACAGGCGACGGGTGCGTAGGAGAGGGTACAGTGCCCGACAATGGAAAAAGGAACAAACAAACCGCACATTGTCTTCAAATGCAGTGAACCAACTTTTAATAGGGAAACGGCAACGTTTCGGCCTATTCATCAGGCTATCTTTATCGTTCAAGATAAAGATAGCCTGATGAAGGCCACATAGGTGGCTTTAATCTCTGTGTCTACTTGGTACTTGCACAGCCTTTGTGATCTACTGGTAGATTGAAATCTACCTTTTGGGCACCCCTGGTATACAGGACCTGTAGCCTGGCGTTGGGCTTTGGTCAAACAGAGAATCCTTCTGTGAGAGCGAATATAAATTAAGAATGATTAAAAGCCGCCTAGGACTATTAAAATACAGTAGTCTGCTACTGCACTAGATGTACCGTATCTCAGTAAGGTACTACTGTACTGTAGATACTGTAGAGTTTATGCTCCCTCTTACAGCAGTGATGTGCGCCTAACGTAAACAATCCACGATAGCCTGACATCGTGTTGCGGGTTCGAGTCCTGATCCCGACAGCCTTTTGCTGCGTGTCACTCCCCATCTCTTTCTCACCATATTCCTGTCAGCCTACTGTCCTGTCAATAATAAAGGTAGAAAAAGTTCAAAATTTTAAAAACAATATATCTACAAGCTCTAATGCGCTTGTGACACACTGTGAGTTTGTAGCTTATATTTTGTTGCACGGCAGCGTTGCTCGCCGAAAGTATTGTATCTACAAGCTCACAATGTGTTGCGATGCAAAACGAGGTGGACTTGTAGATCTTTTGATAGTTTTTATATTGCATCCATAAGTGATGAAATATGATTGACAATGGCAACTAGAATAGATTGGCGTGACGTCAATGGAATCATTGTTATTTAGAAATTGGATCACACAGATGTTTGAACCGAGATTGTGATTTTCAACATTTGTGCTGCCATACCCGCAAGTGTCCAAATCTTATTATATGGCATTTTTATGTCCCGATTATCTCTGAAATCATCGATCCCTAGACAAGAATACATTGACTGGCAAAACCAGAAACACATTTTGGCAATCTCTGATGGCATTTTGGAAAAACAGATGCAGTTTAACAGTGTCTTTTTTTCTAAATCTTCTGCTCTTTCTTTTATCAGGGCTGGTTGGTGGACTTAATAAACAAATTTGGCACGTTAAACGGGTTTCAAATGCTGCACGATCGCTTCATGAGTGGACAAGCACTGAACGTCCAGATCATCGCCGCACTTATCAAGTGAGTTTGCCTCAGTGAATTACAACGTGGACAACATTGTACACAATGTTCATGTGCTACTTTATGGATAGACCTTTTTGGGCCAACTGTAACTCACTGGTTTCGTCTTTCCAAGTCCTGACTGTGTGTTTTGCCTCTCTTTTCCAGGCCTTTTGGCCAGTGTTACGAGTTCCTCACATTGCACACAGTGAAGAAGTACTTCCTCCCGGTCATCGAGATGGTCCCCCAGTTTCTGGAGAGCCTCACGGACGAGGAGCTGAAAAAAGAGGCCAAGAACGAAGCCAAAAACGACGCACTGTCCATGATAATCAAGTCTCTGAAGAACCTGGCTTCACGAGTCCCAGGCCAGGAAGAGACTGTGAAGAATTTAGAGATTTTTAGGTTAAAAATGATTCTTAGGTGAGCATTTTCTGACCTCGGCATAAGGTTACGGTCTTTATCCCAAAACACGGCGACGAACATTGTCATGTTTTGACCATGATAAGTAGCTGATTACTTTTCTTTGTTGTGCACATCTTTTCATCCTCCCAGGTTATTGCAAATTTCCTCTTTTAATGGCAAAATGAATGCACTAAATGAAGTAAACAAGGTGATCTCTAGTGTGTCCTACTACACTCACCGACATAACCCTGAGGAGGAGGAGTGGCTCACAGCAGAGCGCATGGCGGTGAGTTTCAACAACTTTTTGCCTCTCATCTGACGCCACTGTGGCCTTTTAATTGGTTTAATTGTCTCCGCCTTTTTACCCCTTCCGTCAATATAATAGTATATTTAAATTCTTGACATTGTAAATTGATTCATAATAGGCCACGCAGAAGTATTTGCTGATGTTATCAACTGAAAATATTGGAGTCACTATATGTCACTAAAATGTATCTTGTATTCCCTCATTGAATTTTCTATCTCGACTGTCTCAGGAGTGGATCCAACAGAACCACATCTTGTCCATTGTTCTGAGGGACAGTCTGCACCAGCCACAGTATGTGGAGAAACTGGAGAAGATCCTTCGCTTCGTCATCAAAGAGAAAGCTCTTACCATGCAGGACCTTGATAACATCTGGGCTGCACAGGTACGTCGTGTTTAGGCACACCGTCTCACACAGTTGGTCAATATACCTAAGCATCATGATGCATGTATATTATTGACAGAAAATATTGACAGAAAAAGACTCGCTCACTGTATAAAAAAATGAAGGAAACTCCTTAGACCGAGACTTAAGAAAACCGATTCCTGGTCCGGTAATGTGGTAAGGTGTCCCTGAGCAACACTTAACCCCTAACTGCTCCCCCCTTCTGGCATGACTCAAAATTGCTACCGTTTTGATCGCTAATGTGCCTAACATTTACTCTATGCGACCTAAAAATATAATATTGGAGTAAAAAGCAAAGCAATGATGTCACTGGTGGACGAGTTTCTGAACTGCCCACATCCCTCCTATGAGACACAGACCGAGTAGGAAAAGTTTGTGGCATTTTATCATGAACATTAGTGAGGACCAATTATGAATATATATGAATATATACCAATTATAATATGAAGGTAGGTTGAAAAGTGATGAAGTGGTCCTTTTAAGATGTTATTGACCCAAGCTATCCTGTTGTCCCTTCGTCCAGGCCGGCAAGCATGAGGCCATTGTGAAAAATGTCCATGACCTCTTGGCCAAGCTCGCTTGGGATTTCGCTCCCGAGCAACTCGACCACCTCTTTGACTGCTTCAAGGTGAGGAAGACACTGTAATTAAACAGTGATTATTCTAGATTACGACATAATCTCAGACTGTCTTTCATAGAACACGATTCCCATATTATGTTTGCCCTGACCTCCGTTCTTCTGGTTGCAGGCGAGCTGGACCAACGCCAGCAAAAAGCAGCGCGAGAAGCTACTGGAGCTGATCCGGCGCCTTGCTGAGGACGATAAGGACGGCGTGATGGCCCACAAGGTTCTCAACCTGCTCTGGAACCTGGCACACAGCGACGACGTGCCTGTGGACATCATGGACCAGGCTCTCAGTGCCCACATTAAGATTCTGGACTACAGCTGCTCACAGGTACAGTGTATATTTTTTGGGGTGGCAAGCTGACATCAGAGGGCTGCCTTCAAATCAGCACACAGATGATGCTTAGGGATGTTTCTGTTTTATTTATTTAATTAAAACAAAAATGCACAAAAAAATGCATTAATTAAAATTAATTGACAATAATAAACGGACAAATCCCACATGAGTATATTAAGACTAAATAAATAAATTTAAAATGCGCATTATATTGAAATCTACTCACCTGCTCCCAATTATTAATTACATGTCAGTGTGCAAAAGGAGTAATACTTAATAAATAATTATTTAAGTCTGAGCCGGTCAAAAACACACAACTGACGATGTAGTGCGCGTTATGTGTATTGGATTTTCAGCCAAACATTTGTGTTGAAATGTCTTTATTGGGAACAGAGAACGTTCTCACCTTAAATGCTGGATTATTTCTTCAAAACGAGGTAATATGGACAATTGAGGTGTTGATATTATTAATTTCACTTAACAGGACAGAGACACCCAGAAGATCCAATGGATAGACCGCTTCATAGAGGAGTTGCGCACCAACGACAAGTGGGTGATCCCTGCTCTCAAGCAGATCAGGGAGATCTGCAGCCTGTTTGGAGAAGCTCCGCAGAACCTTAGGTAAATGTCCTAGAGTGGAACCTACTTCATTCAGTATGTAGAAGCGAGTGGTTGAATAAAGCAGAGAGAGGGGACTGCTTAAGCAGACATTGAAAGGTGGGTTCTGATATGTATAAACTGTGGTGGGGGGGGGGGGGGGGGGGGGTTGTTCTACCATAATCATTACAGTATATACAGTTCAGGATAATACTACCATTGTATTTAGCTCAGCATGGCATGTTCTTTGCACATAGAGCTTGTACGTCCCTAAAGAAAACAAAAATACAGCTCGGCCTTCATTTTTCACATATTTGACCAACTGACATCACTGCCATTTTAGTCACATTTTGAGTGCCGCTGAGGCATGTCAACTCGTGATAAATAAGCGTTGTTGTCAATAGTCTGGTCTGTAGTGACCTACGTTTACCATATTCACGCCAATGCAAAATAACAGCAATTAACGGCTTTGACTGATCAGTGTTACAGCTGTTACAAATTTGTTTTACTGATTTGGTGATTTTCTAGTCAATATAGCAAAAATATGTAGCATACATACTTGTTGTTTTTTCAGAAAGAAAATGCCAATTAACATACAAACGATCTTAGTGGGGTAAGTTGTAAGCTAATTCAGGGGTCTACTCTTATTTACACAACGTGTTCATGCCACCTTTTATCATGAATCTGCTTTAGCAATCCTCTTTCGGGCTTAATCTCAGATGACACTGACTCCTCGTTCAGCGCACATACAAGATTATTTGATCTACCAGTCCACGCTGCATGGTATAATCTCTTTGAGATGGAGCCTGATTTTCCTTGATGCCAGCTCCTTTCAGCTCCAATCACTGAGGCAAAGTTTGGGGGAATGTTACTCGAGCACGCTTACTGACATTTTGCTAATTCGGCAGCTTAAAGGATATTTCACTTTTTCCCCATATGATATTCAGTGTTTTGTAGTACTCTTCTGAGGAGCACAATGTAGCCGTTGTCGATAATAATAAAGAAATCACACCTGTGTGAAGTGAGGTGCACGTACAACATCATACATCATCTCATTCCGGTTAATCACAATTTGGCGTCCTCACCTTTGTCATAAATGTTTGTGTTTACACAATTCATTGTCAATGGCATTTCATGTTTGTGTAGTACAAAGTCTGCAGACACACACACACCAAAAGCTGATCATAGGAGGGGCTAGCGCCCCTCGAAGAACAGGAAAAATACATTATTTAGTAACCAAACTAATCGTCACGGGTCATTTGAAACAGCTGTTCCCGGTATGACTCTCACTTATTGATAGTGATGAGTCATGAGACGTGTCTTGTTTCTTGGACTACTCTAAGGCCAAACATACTTTATGAATATCACATGGAATAAAACAGGAAATGTCCTTTCATGATTAACAAAAAAATCTTTGTGCCCTTGTTGTTAGACATGCTCCACACATATATATTCACACACACGCGCGCACGCACACATGGAATACCAAAGCTGCTTTCTTCATGCTTTGTCAGATTCAGAACAAGAAATCCCACTCTGGTTTAAATTTAACATAAACTGTATAAAAAAATATGACGTAATGGCAAGATGCCTTGACCCATCACAGATTCTCACTTCCCCTCTACATGTTTATTTCTTTCACCTTCAACCATTCTTCTCTCTTTCTCTCTCCAGCCAAACCCAGAGGAGTCCTCACGTCTTCTACCGCCACGACCTGATTAACCAACTGCAGCATAACCACGCTCTGGTCACCCTGGTGGCGGAGAACCTCTCTGCCTACATGGAGACTATGAGGCAATTCTCCAAAGGTAAGGCCGCCATGGCACGACAAAGATCACCAGGTACTGGGGGCACGGTGGCACAGTCGGTAGTGCTGTCACCTCACAGCTAGAAGGTCCTGGGTTCGATTCCCGCTGGAGACGCTGTGGGTGCTGGGGGCGCACAAAAACATGCAGTAATCCTGGTCTCTAAAACTACCTCCCCCTGGCCAGCCGGGGCGCCTGATGGAGGGGAAAGGAACTGGTCGGAATAACGTGTTCCTTCCACGCGCTACATCCGGCCAGGGAAATTCCCCCCTGTCAGGTGAAAAGAAGCAGCTTAGACTCCTCATGCATAGAAGGAGGCATGAGGTCAGTCCGCTGCCCCCCCAGGTTGGCAGAGGAAGTGTAGCGCCCAGGATTACATTAGATAATTGGCACTGGGTGAAAAAACTGGGTTGCAAAATCGTGAAAAAAAATAAAAAGATCACCAGGCACACAGTTGTATTGCTAATGTCTACGGTTTTGCAGTACATCCAAGTGGACCGATTAGCCTAACGGTCTCTCCGTCTATGTTAATGTAGCAGAACAGGCGGAGTTTGATCCTCAGACGGTGAGGACTGGGAGCCGCTACAGCCATGTCCAGGAAGTACAGGAGCGCCTAAACTTCCTGAGGTACAGAATTTTTTTTACTCTCTTCACAGTTCACACACACTGTTCCATCCAGTTAACCAAGTTATTTAATTTGTCATCTGATCATTCTTATATCAGAAGATTGCTGATTTTTTTTTTTTTTTTTAAGCTTGCGAATGTGAGTTGATGTGTGTCCTTGGTATGTTTTTCGACAGGTTCCTACTGAAGGACGGTCAGTTGTGGCTGTGTGCCCCACAGGCCAAACAGATCTGGAAATGTTTGGCTGAAAACGCGGTGTATCTTTGTGACCGTGAGGCCTGCTTCAAATGGTACTGTCGACTTCTACCATCTTCTCCCAAACGCTCACTTGAATTGCTATCACAAAGGGCCTTGCAAAAGGGCCTTTTAGTTCATTTTCAATGAGACCTGTGATTTTGCTCGGAGTAGTCGTGGTGCGACAACGCAAGCGTATTTTCGTGAGCGCGGTCCCGTGAATTATTTGCGCGCGTGCTCGTTACGTGCCCGCGACTCACCAGACCTGGATTCGGTTTAGCTTTTTTGTATGCTTGCGTTGTTGTGCCTCTCTTCAGCAGACCTGGAGGAGACCGGTGTTGATCCAGGCAACAACGCCTGCGTTCCTCGCTTCACGTTTGCAAGGCCCTTAAAACATCGATCAATTGATCTAGTTGGTCAATCCCTGTCCTGACGTAAGGTTTTCCGATTTTTCCCCCGACAGGTACTCTAAGCTGATGGGCGACGAGCCAGACCTCGATCCGGATATCAACAAGGACTTCTTTGAGAACAACGTTCTGCAGCTCGACCCGTCTCTGCTAACGGAGAATGGCATGAAGTGCTTCGAGAGGTTCTTCAAAGCCGTCAACTGCAGGGAGGGCAAGCTGGTGGCCAAGCGCAGGGCCTACATGATGGATGACCTGGAACTAATAGGCCTGGACTATCTCTGGAGGGTAAGGGACTGAAATGTTTCACGTTTTTCATGAAGCCAAAAGATCAAGCTTTAACACCACAGATGAGGCATTTAGAGTCATCCTGCTACTGATCACATGCTTGCCTCATCATCTCGGGAGCTGCTGGAAGTAATGGTTTTATATTTGGCATGTACTGTAATATACAGTATACTATGCAACGGAGAAGGAGAGCTGCTATGCTTGTTGAGAATTTCTGTTTGATGTTTCTCTCTGACCTACATATTCGCCGTTCTTGTACGTGTAGAAACCAGGCAGCAAGCATCTGTTTTTTTAAATGATGAGGCCAGTAAGGAAGAGCCATTTCCCCTGCAGTTCTCCTTAATGGCCGATGTTGCCATTTCCTCTCCTGCTGGTTGTCTGTACTTTACACTTGATTTTATTACCTAGTGTACATTAAGTGGTTAAAGGACCACTTCACCACTTTTCAACCTATCTTCATATAATAGGTCCTCACTAATAATCATGATAAAATGGCACGATTCTTTTCTACTCAGTCTCATAGGAGGGCTGTGGGCAGTTTAGAAACCGTCTTCCAGTGACATTAGGCAGATTTCTTTTTTAAACAATTTTTTTTTTGCATTGCAACTTTTCAGGCCTAGAAGGCCTGCAGTTTCTATTAGCTTGTATTCCCCATCGATGATGTCACTGGAAGATGGTTTCTGAAATGCCCACAGCCCTCCTATGAGACACAGACAGAGTAGAAAAAAATTGCGCCATTTTTTTCATGATTAGTGAGGACCTAGTATATGAAGATAGGTTGAAAAGTGGTGAAGTGGTCCTTTAATTCATTTGTTGATATATATGTATATGTTTTTTTTAACGTCAAAATAATAATGCACTTTTTTCAATTGGTCAATTAATTGAAAAGGTAATCAATAGCGCTGTTGGAGACTTTTCTGTTGCTGGCTCGTGTCCTACATGGTGGCTGTGGTGCCCTACAAGGCCGATAACGTTGTCTCTTCTGTCCTCCTGGCTTTTGGTGTGCCATAGTGACTGACTGAGGGTTTTCAAATATGTCCGAATTATCATGATCTCCGCTGGAAGCAAAATGAGAGATTATCTCCCCCTCTTGTGTGCATGTGCTTGAATAAAGAACGGAATCAAATGAGCTGTACTGTGGCCAACCATGTAACACGGTGGTTATACAGGGCCTACTCCAGATGTATATTTGATATCTTTGAATCTGTTCCATCTCCTGCAACTGTTTTTTATTTATTTTTTTGCCGTTGCTGTAAATACAAGTTTAGCTTTAGCTATCATTAATTTCAGTGATATATTCCATAATCTATTAAGCTGTTCAGTGCCTCGGTGCTCTCTCTCACTATGCCGAGGCCTGTGTTGTTGCTGGCCTATATTGTGAAACACATTGTCTTCTGCCTCGGTGTTCTCCCTCTTGTGTCCTGAGTGGCTTATAATAAGGATATGGATGATGAGTCATTGCTCCAGAGCCACACGCATACACTCCACAGACAGACGATAATGCAGACTAGGGCCAAAGCACCATTATTAATATCTACTGTTATTCCATCTGCACACCCCCAGGTGGTCATTCAAGGAAGCGACGACATCGCCAGCCGAGCCATAGACCTGCTGAAAGAGATCTACACCAACCTGGGACCAAAACTACAAGTCAATCAGGTGGGAGAGACTAATTTGTCTCTTTTAGATAATCAGCTTCTTCCCTTTTTGTCCTCTTGCCCTGTTATCCACTGGGTTCAAAATTAGGCAGATAAAAAGATGTCTCCACTCATTTGACATAATGAAATAATTCCTGTCTCGAATGATGCATTTATTTGCCCCGCAGGTGGAGATCCATGAGGACTTCATCCAGTCGTGTTTTGACCGTCTGAAGGCATCCTATGACACCCTGTGTGTTCTGGACGGGGACAAGGACAGCATCAACTGTGCACGCCAGGAGGCCATCCGCATGGTCCGAGTGCTCACCGTGCTCAAGGAGTACATCAACGAGTGTGACAGCGACTACCACGAGGAGAGGACGATACTGCCCATGTCCAGGTATAAGGGCAAGACTGATGCCATTTTACTCAAAAACAATATTTTACCACCCCGACTTTATGTGACATACTAATTATTTCATGCAAATATGTATGTCTTTCTGCTAGGAATGCACCGAAAGGGAAATTCTTGGCCGAAACCGAATACCGAGTATAGGAAACAGTTGGCCGAATACCGAATATGATTAATATTTTATATCTTTTTTCCTACCATTGCTGTCATGGCCGTACCTTAAAGCTACCTGATTTATGGGGAAATAAATTATTAGTTATGGTAAAACTTAACTTAACTTAAATAATAATCACTATTATGGGTCCATAAAACATTTATTCAGCTCTTTTGAATACATTAATTGCATACACTATTCGGTGATATATTTTCTGCCTATTTGGGCCGAAACCGAATAGGCCGAAAATGCTTTTTTAGCCATTTTCTGCCGAATATTTTCTGCAGACGAATATTCGGTGCATCACTACTTTCTGCCAATAGCACCAAGACAACAACTGTTGTTCATATATATTGTAGTTGGTAAATTCATGCGATTCCTCTCCAAACAAACGTTAATCCCACTGTTTTCTGTCCCCTCTCTCTTCTTCCAGGGCTTTCCGGGGGAAGCACATCACATTGATTGTGCGTTTCCCCAACCAGGGACGTCAGGTGGACGACCTGGACATCTGGTCTCACACCAACGACACCATTGGCTCGGTGAGACGCGGCATCCTCACCCGGATCAAGGCCAACGCCACGCACACCAAGATAGAGCTCTTCATTGGCGGGGAGGTGGTTGATCCAGCCGACGACAGGAAGTTGATTGGACAGCTCAATTTGAAGGATAAAACGGTGAGACTGATGTAATGACACGTGTTCTCTACACATTTTAACTGTGTGTGTGAAGGAACAAATGAAGGTGACTTGATTGGGCATTACATTGTAAGAGTTACGTTTTTCTTATCGTATTTTGTAAATACATGATGATGGCTAGAAATGGGTGAAAAGTGATCGCAAACACAGTGCTGTTCGAGGTTTTACAGACTTCTCCTGGTCGCTGCAAACAAATAATGCAGAAAACTGTAAAAAAAAAATGCACATACAGTACTTGATCCAGCTCGAATGCAAGTTGACACACAGAGTGATGGTAGTCCTGTTTGTGTGTAGTTGATCACAGCCAAGCTGACCCAGGTGAGCGCCAACATGCCCTCCAGCCCGGACAGCTCCTCCGATTCCTCCACTGGCTCTCCTGGCAACCACGGCAACCACTACAGCGATGGACCCAACCCTGAGGTCGAGAGCTGCCTGCCCGGTGTGGTAAGTTTAAACCCATTTAGGCCCTGGTGTCGAAATTAAAAGAAATCTTGACAGTTTTCTGAAATACCTATGTGTCTATATCAGTGGTGCTCAATATTTCATGTCAAGGACCCCAGAAATGTATGTATGTATGTGATTGCTCACCGACCCCCATCTGAGAATATGTAGTTCCAGTGACCACCCGGAAGCAAAGATTTGAGTTAAAAAACGTTCGCTGTGAAAGAAGAAATGCCCCACATTTTCACGACTTTTCTAAAATAGCAGACCTACAATCTCGTAGATCTGCTATTTTTCAATAGAAGTAAAACATAATCCTTAAAACAGGGGTTCCCACCCAGAATGTGTTAAACGCGCATGCGGATAAACACGTATCTGAGTTAGCAGTGTGTTAGTAGTGCTTTTGTCTGGGTTCGGGGAGGGGCGTGGTGGGGGGAGAGTGGGGTGTGAACAGCAGTGGCATAACCCTGCCATATTTTCCAGATCATGTCGCTGCACCTGCGCTACATCTCCTTCCTGTGGCAGGTGGCTGACCTGGGCTGTAACCTCAACATGCCTCTGCTCCGAGACGGAGCTCGGGTACTCATGAAGCTCATGCCCCCTGGTACGCACTCATGCACTCGGTTATACTAAGCACCACCCACACACAAATACTTTGTGAAGCTCACTATCTATGTGTATGTTGGGGTGGCTGTGGCTCAGGAGGTAGAGCAGGTCGTCCATTGATCCCTGGGTCGGTGGTTCCGTATCCCGGCTCCTCCTGTCCACATGTCGAAGTGTCCTTGGGCAAGACAATGAACCCTACATTGCCTCCAATGAGTTTGTCGGTGTGAGCTCGCCACCATTGGTGTGTGAATGTGGGAAGTGACTGTTCGCCGCTTCACCTCCCAATGTGTGAATCAATAAACCATTGTGAAGCGCTTTGAGCAGTTGGAAAAGCGCTATAAAAATGCAATTCATTATAATTGTGTGTGTGTGTGTGTGTGTGTGTGTGCAGATAATACTACAGTGGAGAACCTGCGTGCAGTGTGTCTGGATCATGCCAAGCTGGGAGAGAACAGCCTCAGCCCAACACTGGACTCCCGCTTTTTTGGCCCCTCGCCCTCACAAGTGCTCTACCTCATCGAGGTGGGTCTCAGTGTGTCTTCACGTCAGTTTAGTTCATTAAACAATATGTCTAAAAGAAAATAAAGAACCAAAAAGAACATTTGTGGCCCAAAAACATCAATATTGATTGTCAGGTTGGTTCTGCCTTTCTAAACTTCCTTAACAGTTTGACTGCCGCAAATTGTTTAATCCAGGGTACGATGCGTGTGCTTTTTACACCATTCCTGCCTTTTGTTTTATGTGTTTAATCCGCCGTATTGTAATAAATAAAAAGAAACTGTCTTTGCCGCGGAGCTAGAGACTAGATGGTTTCGTTTTGACAACGAAACCGGAAATCAACACATGCTGTGGGCTGCTAGGGCTTCTGGGAAATTGAGGCCAATGCAAATGAACGGACTACAACTCCTCATGGAGGAGGGTCTTGTGGTGCGATCGGTTCATAACAAACAAAGAACTTTTTTCGCCGGATTTTCACGGATCAAAAGCCCAAATAATTCAGCGTATGCTCTAAAGGTAATACAACAATCTCGGCAGCGTAGGATATTTGATTAAAATGCGGGTTACACAATTCAACTATCAACCTCCTGTGTCGTTTATGTCCTGAAAATGGACTTCTCAATAACCCCTCCCCCAACTACTGTTTCTCCCAGGTTGTGTATGCCCTGCTGATGCCTGCCAGCTCCACGCTGGGCGAGGAGGCCAGCGACTTCCAGTACAACTTCCTGAAGAGCGGCGGGCTGCCCCTGGTGCTGAGCATGCTCACCAGGAACAACTTCCTGCCGTCTGCCGACATGGAGACGCGGCGCGGCGCCTACCTCAACGCGCTGAAGATCGCCAAGCTGCTGCTCACCGCCGTCGGCTTCGGTCACGTGAAGGCCGTGGCCGAGGCCTGCCAGCCCAACGCCGAGGGCAACGTCCCCGTCTCACCGGTTAGACCACATACACAATTCGTTGCAGACGCATACCTTGTAGAACCGGTTTGAGTCCCTCATAAATCATGTTGTTGTTATCTGAAATGTAAAACAAAAAAGGAGGTGAAAAGCCCTGATGGCATAGTTCTCAAACTATGGGTCGCGACCCAATGTGGGAAGGTGCCATTGGAGTCACACATTGGCAACCAAGAAAAATAAAAAGGGAGGTTGTCGCGACCAACGTGAAGAGGACGGCCATTACACTTCTCTCTCTCTCTCTCTCTCTCTCTCTCTCTCTCTCTCTCTCTCTCTCTCTCTCTCTCACGCACAGACAAAGCTGACAGGTCCGCCTCCAACAAGCAGCAGTACAAGACAACACATATCACACAAGCCCTTGCATGCAGAGGCTGAGGCACCCAAACTGATTTGAGCTGTTGTGCCTGTTCATTAACGGTTTACTTTAATAGTACACTACGAGTGGGCGGTACAAATACATGGACCACGGGTCCATTTGGTTCCATGACTTCCATCTGTACCCTTGCGGACGCAGAGTTACATTTAGATTGCGATGTAACCTTACCGAGCAGCTCTCTCGTAGCGGGGAAGATCATTCTCACGGACGGACAAACCAGACCAGTTACCAAAGAAAAACACCACGGTCGGTGGCCAAAGATGCAATCGAGAGCTGGATCAAGAAATTCCCGAACCATATATTACATACATGTACAAAATATTACATATTTAGGCTAAAGGCGTATGGGCGGGTGGTACAAATACATGGTTTACCCTTGCTCTAGAACAGTGGTTCCCTAACCTTTTTGGCCATGCACCCCCTGTTACCTCCTGACCTAGCTGACGTACCCCCACGCATGGAAATATAAATTGCATAAGCTATACAGAGACATACATTTCCTATTTATCCACATATATGGCATATATCGCAGCATAGGCTATATTCTGCATATGCTTGCCATATATTGGCATAATATGTTAAATTAATATATTTAAAATAAAACCATAACGCCACCATTTAGCCTTTTCATGTCACGCACCCCTAGAAGGCGTCCGTGCACCACAACCGGTGCACGCATCACAGCTTGGGAACCACTGCTCTAGAGGCTCCTTACCCCAAACTCAGGTTGAACCATTGCAAACCTACTGTGCTGTGCTCTCTGTTGTGTTGGGCTACATGGAAAATTGTTAATTTGATATTTTGGCTACAGACACTGGATGCAAGTGCACTCACAGTACTTTTTGTGGCAATCAGGCCATTACATTTTGAGAATGACAATCCAGCCTTCTTCTTGAGATATGTTGTTTGAGATGGACCGACTGACTGACAGACTCTTTTAGACGGACTTCTTGTTGACAAGTTTGCATGCTCTCTCCTATTATCTCCTAGATTAACCAGGCCACTCACGACCAGGCCCTGGTCCTCCAGAGTGCCCTGCAGAACATCCCCAACCCCGCCTCAGAATGCATGCTGCGCAACGTAGCCATCCGCCTAGCCCAACAGATCTCTGACGAGGTGAGACGAGAGAGAGGGTACCCGATGTGTTTTATAGAGGGCAATCTGGAAGCCACGGTTATTGTAGAGCTTAACCTAGCATATTGAACGCTGATAGCATTGACAAGTTATTCTAGAAGGATAAACCTTTATGTAGGATAATGTGTGTATCCTGTACAAGTAAATATGTGAGCTAAATAGCTTCTTTCATACATGGATGAAATGGAAAACTACATTGTAATGTTGCGAAACTGCACAAGTGGGAGAAGCCACTTTAGAGCCACTTACATGCTCAGCACTTAATATCAGTCCAGAGTGAAAATAAGTGGGTGAGGACTCGAAGCCTGGTTAGGGTTCAGAATCTATTTCATATCTATTGAAACAGTATGTCAACATAAATTCATGTAAAATGCTTTCATATCAGAATAGGAACATGGCAATGCTTGGAGTATTGGTAAGGAAAGTACAATACGAGTTCACGAAAACGTATTTGTGTAGAGCAGAGTTGCTACCCAGGATTCCCTTTGGCTTAGTGGTTAAGAGGTTACATAGACAGTACAATGGCATAGCTTTCATGTGGCTGTTCTGTCCTCTAGAACTTCTTCCAGGCGTCGAAGTACATCCCAGACATCTGTGTGATCCGGGCGGTACAGAAGATAGTATGGGCGTCGGGCTGTGGTACAGTACAACTTGTATTCAGCTCCAATGAAGAAATCAGCAAAATCTATGAGAAGGTAAGAATTCAAACGCATCTATTATTGCTTTCATCTGCCAATGAAACCAACTAAGTACCTATATACAGATGACACAAACGTGTATTACTGTTATTATAAGTGATAGAATTAGACGTGCAAATTACATTTAAGAACATTGTGGCATGGTACCCTTTCCATATATGTTTTGTTGCCTGCCATCGGCTCATTCTGAAGTGGTAATTATGTGTGCAGAATAAAGCGCTTTGATTGTAAGCATGCCGAGATGACTAATTAGCACCTGAGCCAGTGGAATCACACATGGTTTAATGTGTTGACCTGTGATTTTCATTTACCGCCATTCACTGGATGAAAGGCAACAAAATGGAACACGCCGCTCCTGTTCCTCTTGTCACCCTGGGTTCCGCAGATTGATTGGCAACAACGTGTTATTAAGAGTCTCTTGTGCGCCTCCTTTTCAGACGAATGCGGCTAAGGAGCCAGATGGCGAGGACGAGCAGGTGTGTTGCGAGGCCCTGGAGGTGATGACACTCTGCTTCGCCCTCATGCCCACGGCTCTGGACACGCTCAGCAAGGAGAAGGCCTGGCAAACCTTCATCATAGACCTGCTGCTGCACTGCCACAGCAAGTATGTACAAGAATAGCGGCGTGTTTTGTTTTTCTTTCTCTACCAGCCGCTGCAACAGGCAAAATGAATTCCTCGTCCTCTGTGTAGACCCACTTAGCTCGGATTTGAGTGACGTTTGGTACCGTGTGTGCATTCACCACCAGGTCTGTGCGTCAGATGGCCCAGGAACAGTTCTTCCTCATGGCCACCAGGTGTTGTATGGGACACCGACCCCTCCTTTTCTTCATCACACTCCTCTTCACTGTGCTAGGGGTGAGTTGCTGTAGAGCTGCTGGGGCTTTGCCTGTGTTTTTAGGGTACTGCATTTCCACACTCTTTTTAGTTGTCTTAGGCATGGAGACATGTCCTCTAAACATCCACATTTTAAAGTTTTTCCACTGCTTCCAGCACTACACAACTGAATGTATTTTTGTCTTCTCTGTGTGTGTGTGTGTGTGTGTGTGTGTGTGTGTGTGTGTGTCTGTCCGTCTAGAGCACAGCAAAGGAGCGTGCCAAGCATGCAGGTGACTACTTCACCTTGCTCCGACATCTTCTGAACTACGCCTACAACAGCAACATCAACCTGCCTAATGCAGAGGTGCTGCTCAACAACGAGATCGACTGGCTCAAGCGAATCCGGGTAAGATGGCAGGGTCCCCGCGGGTCCTTTAAAAGTCTTAAATAAAGGATAGTGAATTTAAGGTCTTAATTTGTCTTAACTTTGACCAAATCTGACCGTAGGTATTAAATTTGATGAGGTTTTTAAGGCTCATGGGGAAATGAAAGCCATAAACATTCTGTGCATAATAATTTTATCAGTTTATAATATTCGACACTGAGAGACCGCTAATAATAAAGGTTTTCTGTCTAGAAGCCGCAGCGAGCAGCATTACAAGGATGGGCATTTGTTTGTTTTGTTCTCGGCTCCGCCCGTTTTGTCAGTAGGCTATAAAGCCCATACTATGGGTATGCTGGGGGTGGGTGGGCAAAAGAATAGTTTATGAACAAATCAAGCGCTCCCTGCTCCTGCCCGTGATGGGTGTCTGCGCTGCACTGCCCTGCATGCAGCAGCGCGCACAGAGCACAGTGAAGTACCGGTTAACAGAAATGGACACAGTGGTGTCTTTTCATGGTGTGGTGTAGCCCTACTCGTGGACTTTTATTTTAAAGTTTTAGATGAAGACATTTGATTTTCCTCTGAAGAAAATGTTGCAACAGTCTGTTATGCTATATATAAGGCTCTGGTTATGATGCGGTAGCTGTTAGCTTCATGCTAACGCATCATAACAGACTGTTGCCCCTTGCCCTTTTCTGCCCCCTGACTGGTAGCTACTGTCTGGGACAGATCGAGTGACTGTGAACGGCTGAGAGTCATCAAGTCATTATGTCATAAAAACATTTTCAAAGAGAGTCTCTTCATTTGTGATTTACAACAGCGTCCGCGCACGGTGCACACTGCCACCCCTCTCCTCTCCGTAGTAAAACAATACTCGCGTCCCATACACTCTGCAACCTCAGTAGTAGCCCTGAAACATGACTGTCATGTTTCTGGGGCAGCGGTGGCCGAACGGTTTGCGGAGCGGTCTTGATACCGGAAGGTCGCCAGTTCGCATCCCCGGACCGGCACGTTAAAATTACCACCGCTGAAGTGCCCTTGAGCAAGGCATTGAACCCCTACCATGAAATGTTCTATGAGCTGTGAACAAGTCCTTGGCTTAGTCCACTTCCCTGGGTAAACAAAGAACTTTGCTTTGTCATGATTCATGAATAATCAAAAGTACGAGCGTCATGTGAACCATGGCTACCTCAGTAGTTAATTTTACTGAGGTTTTTAACTTTTTACACACTAAAAACCTCACTCAATGAGAAGTGCCCTTCTCAGAAAGTCCCTAGTATAGTATTGGGGCATTCCTATTACTTTATATCTGCAGGCTATATTATATTTGTATTTTCTTTTCTTGACAAGTGACAAAGCACCCATAGGCTTTTTAGTTCTGCTCATGGAAAAACTTCAATTAATGTCATGATATACAGTACTGAGGTCAAAGCTATGTTAAATCCATCTTTTCCCACTACTAGTGTTTGTTACCTTCAGGTGTGCTCATACAGATTTATGTATACGTATATATTTGTTGTATTATCAGGTATCGTTGAGAACCCTGAGAAGGTTAAAAAAATAAAACTATTGTGCATCCAATTCTGAGTAATGGTGATGGCCATGGGCCACGGTGGTCTCTGGCCTCCCCACTGGCTCGCCGGCCCACCCGCATCATAAAGTGAGTTGCGAGCCCCTGCTTTCTTTTCGCCGGCCCACCCACCCATTAGCCAATTTCAATATAGGAAGACATTGTTTTGCAAGTTGCGTCATTTATTTGTGTCTTAAATTTTACTTTCTAAATGGTGCAAGAAACCTGGATGGGCCACGGTCAATACCTCTCCTAATCTCTAATGACGTTTCTCCGGATCACACCGGCAATGATTTGGCTAATGCCACTCTGTGGTGACGGATATTGACGTTGATTAATGTCACACAGGATGAGGTGAAAAGGACAGGGGAGACGGGCGTGGAGGACACCATTCTGGAGGGCCACATCGGCGTCACCAAGGAGCTGCTGGCCTTCCAGACCCCAGAGAAGAAGTACTACATCGGGTGTGAGAAGGGAGGAGCTAACCTCATCAAGGTATTGTACAAGTAGTAACAAATCCTCCTGAGACCAGGATAGAAAACCCAACTGCATTTCTTGTCCGTACCGTTTCATCCAGTAGTCTGGTTATTAAAGGAAGAAATATGTATAATAAGGGCCTTTCTCGGCCCCACCTCTCTCCCTGTGTTTTAGGATCCAAGATGGCCGCAGCACCAGGAGGGGGTGTCCTTACTGGGCTGCATGCACAAATTCAAGACACCCGTCTTGCGTTTGTCTTGTGTCTGTGTTTAATGGCCGCTCCAATGCATTTCCAATGGAACCCCATATGGTTTGACCAAACATTTAGTTTGATGGGGTGGAGGGGGGCAGAACACATCCATCAAAGCTGTGTTCAGACACAAGTCAGGTGTCATGAATGCAGCCCAGTAAGGTCATATGTCGACCCCGCCCGCTCACCTCTGCCCCACCCCCTCCTGGTGCTGCGGCCATCTTGAATCCTAAAACACAGGAAGAGAGGTGGGGCCGAGAAAGGCCCAAAAATTTAATGTCAAATATTGTGACGGCACCTATGACTCCTTTTATGTTTAGACTCATCCTGTGTGTCTTGTGTCTTTACCTCTTTCCAGGAGCTGATTGATGACTTCATCTTCCCGGCGTCTAACGTCTACCTTCAGTACATGAAGAGTGGAGAGTTCCCTACTGAGCAGGCCATACCCGTGTGCAGCAGTCCCGCCTCCATCAACGCTGGCTTCGAGCTGCTGGTGGCCCTGGCTGTAGGCTGTGTCCGCAACCTCAAGCAGATTGTCGACACCCTCACAGACATGTACTACTTAGGTATGGTTTTAATTGAATAATTAGGTACTTAGGCATTGTGCCACTTATCCATTTCTTTCCCTAGATTGCTTTGACTATTATTATATTTTTATTATTTATTATTATTATATTTTTATCTGCACAGGCACTTAATTCACTAGTGGCTGGTTTTCACAAGTCCAAATGGGACTTTAAAAAAGGAAGCATGGCTTTTGAACGGTGTTTAGTTACCTGCCAAAGTCAGCTGGTTGAGTAGACCAGTAGTGAGTAGGAATTTATCTGGTAGCTGACGTTAATCTCCCTGGCTATAAGCTACATGTCAACTGTATTGCCACGGAGTGCTGTGATTTAAAAAAGGTCACACTGCAGTGATTTTGCGCCTCTGCATCTTAACTTTGTTTCCTTCCTTTCCCCCTGCCCTGCTTGCAGGCTGTGAGACACTAACGGAGTGGGAGTACTTGCCCCCAGTGGGGCCGCGGCCCAACAAAGGCTTTGTAGGTCTGAAGAACGCCGGGGCCACGTGCTACATGAACTCTGTCATCCAGCAGCTGTACATGATCCCTCCCATCCGCAATGGCATCCTGGCCATCGAGGGCACGGGCACCGATGTGGACGATGAAATGTCTGGTGACGAGAAGCAGGAGAATGAGGTAGAGTGTGTGTGTGTGTGTAGGAATTCATACATGTGGTTAAGACAACAAACAATCATCCATTTTCAGACTGACTCCAGCTGTGTTTGCCAAGAACCATTACCATTCTTTGGCTAAATTCCCACTTAGAGCTACATGATTATGAAATAGATATGGTCTATATTAGGTAACCGCAGCTCGACTAAATCTCTCCATGCGCGTTAACCTCCACAGAGTAACGTGGACCCCCGCGACGAGGTGTTCAGCTACCACCATCAGTTTGACGACAAACCCTCCGGCAAGTCGGAGGACAGAAAGGAGTACAACATTGGCGTCCTGCGACACCTACAGGTCATCTTTGGCCACCTAGCTGCCTCCAGGCTGCAGTACTATGTCCCGAGAGGATTCTGGAAACAGTTCAGGTATTTGAGGGACTACTCTGGGATCTGTTCTGAATTGGGTCACTGTTTTTAAAATACTTTATTAGATTACGGCACACAGCAATTAGGGATGTCCCGATACACTTTTTTCCCTTTACGATCCGATCCCGATACCACAATTTCTGTGTTAACTGATACCGATACCGATACCAGAGAATAATATATATAATAATAAAGAAATATCTTCTTTTGAAGTCCACCGACTGGGAATAGTGTTTATAGCTATCTAGCTAAAATGTCGTGTTGTGTTATACAGTTAAAATGTGCACAAGCAGTTTGGGCAACTCGAAAGCAAACTCCACATGACCCAACACTTTATTTACTTGCCATGCCATAGTGTCAACCGCTTACCCCTGTGTCGGATCTGTGGTTACACTGGCATATTTGCAGATACCGATATGACCAAATAAGAGCCGATCCGATACTTTTCCGATACCGATACAGTATTGGGACATCTCTAACAGCAATGCTATATTTTCTACTTTGATGCCCCTCCAGGTTATGGGGTGAGCCGGTGAACCTGAGGGAGCAGCACGACGCCCTGGAGTTCTTCAACTCCCTGGTGGACAGTCTGGACGAGGCCCTGAAGGCCCTGGGTCACCCCGCCATGCTCAGCAAGGTCCTGGGAGGCTCCTTCGCCGACCAGAAGATCTGTCAGGGTTGCCCCCATAGGTGAGAGACCCCCCGAACACCACACTGCCAGTCACCGTCTCACATTCAGAGTTAAAGATGGAGTGCCACAATTTTTGTATTTTTCCAGTTTTTCATGTGTCTATGAGGTGACAGTACTTCATTAGACACCCTGGAGTTGTTTTTATGTGCAATGGTGTATTAACTTTGTATTTAGGGTTTCTTCCTGGAGGCTGAACCCTTGACAGTCAAACGGTCCAATGAAGTAAACAGTAATATAGTGACATAACACTATCAGCCCCTCCCCTAACCCCTCCCCCTTTATCATACAACTACAGCTGTGGGTGCGGCTTCAGTTCAGGTGGATCACCACACATCACCACCCACCAGGCAAACCAGACATACTTAATGAACTGGTGGGCGTGTCCACATAAAAGCATGTTTTTAACAAATACTGTACACTTTTTGGAAAAAGTTCTTCCTCATTATATTATAACCTGATGATCATGTTTTAGGGTGGAAAAGAATCGTGGCAGACAGACAGCTTAAAAGGTAACGGATATAACTCAAATATTTTGTTTGCCCAGGTACGAGTGTGAAGAGTCATTCACCACTCTGAATGTAGACATCAGAAACCACCAGAATCTGCTGGACTCTATGGAGCAGTACGTCAAAGGTGACCTTCTGGAGGGAGCCAACGCTTACCACTGTGAGAAGTGCAACAAGAAGGTGAGAACTCGAAGCACCACGTCCTCTTTGGGTCCCACCCAGTGCCAGTCCTCCTGAGACCAGGATAGAAACCTCAACTGCATTTCTTGTCCGTACTGTTTTATCCTGTAGTCTGGTGATTAAAGGAAGAAAAGATGTGTCACATTTTATGGCTAGGTGATATGTCATTCGAGTTTATAATAAAAATTGACAATGCATAAAACATTAGGTATAGCCATAAAGCACAGAGGGAGAAAATTGACAAACACAAACTGCCACAAAGGAAAACTAATAAAGGGTAGAAAAGCCATTAAGCACTATCCCATGTTTCAGTCAACTTGTTTTAGGTGATTTATTCATGGGGACCCACTGCAAAGTCTTGTCTGGAATGTAACGCTTTTTTTCTTTCTTTTTTCTTTTCCTCAAGGTGGACACGGTGAAGCGACTGCTGATCAAGAAGCTTCCACCCGTGCTGGCCATCCAGCTCAAGCGCTTCGACTACGACTGGGAGCGAGAGTGCGCCATTAAATTCAACGACTATTTCGAGTTCCCGCGTGAGCTGGACATGGAGCCGTACACGGTGGCCGGCGTGGCCAAGCTGGAGGGCGACGACGTTCACCCGGAGAACCAGGTGATCCAGCAGAACGAGCCGTCGGAGCCCACGCCGCCCGGCAGTTCCAAGTACCGCCTGGTGGGTGTGCTGGTGCACTCGGGCCAGGCCAGCGGCGGCCACTACTACTCGTACATCATCCAGCGCAACGGCGGCGACGGCGAGCGCAACCGCTGGTACAAGTTCGACGACGGCGACGTGACGGAGTGCAAGATGGACGACGAGGAGGAGATGAAGAACCAGTGCTTCGGCGGCGAGTACATGGGCGAGGTGTTCGACCACATGATGAAGCGCATGTCGTACCGCCGCCAGAAGCGCTGGTGGAACGCTTACATCCTGTTCTATGAGCGAATGGACTCCCTGGACATCGAAATGATCAAGTACATCAAGGAGCTGACCATCTCGTCCAGCAAGCCGCACCAAGTCAAGATGCCGTGTGTCATCGAGTGCAGCGTGCGCAAGCAGAACGTCCAGTTCATGCACAACCGAATGCAATACAGCCTGGAATATTTCCAGTTCATTAAGAAACTCCTGACCTGTAACAGTGTCTATTTAAACCCCCCTCCAGGTACATAGAGCTGTGTGTGTGTGTGTGTGTGTGTGTGTGTGTGTGTGTGTGTGTGTGTGTGTGTGTGTGTGTGCGTGTGTGTGTGTGTGTGTGCATATATGACCCATTCACACTCATTTATACCTCTTATAATAACCAACAGACCCTTCTTGAATTTATGGGATTATTTGATAGATATTTCAGTAGCCCCAACGTCAATTCATCATTGTGTTGTCAATCTGGGACCGCTGTTATTTGCCTGGGTGATGGAGTAATGTTTCATAGAGTTGCTAGCCGAAGTAACCTGCTTAGGCAGGGACCTGGAAGAGAGCCATGGTAAACACAAGCTTCTGTGCACTGCACTTTTCCCCTACATCTGCGTTTATCGTTAATATGTGCCCGTACATTATTAATGGAGCCACGAACCTACGGTGCTTCACAGGGAAATAAACGATGGGGCGCTGTAATCGTGTAAAAGCTCTCGGGTTGGGATTAAATGTGTAAGCTCATCAAAAATGTAGTGTGTGGAAAAAGCCTGTTATCACCAGGGCCTTATAGACAAACATGGTGCTCCTGTAAACGCCTAGATAGAAAGACCTTTATTGTTCCCACAAGAGATTAATTTGTCTGCGGTTATGAAACGCAAATAATACAGCTGCATGTAAAGAACAATGAGGAGTTAGCAGGTAGCAATGCATGGAATAAAGTACCAGAAAGGAGATTGAGGTAGACTGTCTAGGATTTGTGTGGTAGGTGAACTATTAACGGGTGTAGTTTAAATATATTCAAAGTGCATTAAAGGTGTATCAACGGTGGCATTAATGGGTATTGTAAATATAGTATAGATGTACAAGGAAGATCTACTGGAGTTCTCAATGGGCCTGAAAATTAAGGCCCGGCCCTAATTAATTAGCATAGATTTTAGGACCGCCCCGGCCCGAAAACGTCTGGTCGGGTTCGGGCGTAGTTTGAGAACTCTAAAATCTACCCCTGGAAGTGTGAGTAATTCTGAACAATCGGTTCACAGTGGATCGTGAGAAATATACAATCTGCCCGCATTTCTTTTTATTCTCTCTCTCTCCAGTATGTAGCGTATACAAATGCCTCTTAATTTAGAAGCAGCGAAATTAAGTAAAAATGTCCCACCTTTCCAGAGGATGAGATTGTAAAACCCTGTTCCACTGTATGTCTGAAACATTACATTTGACGATGTGGATTGGTTTCCCTCCAGAGCCAACCGATTCATCTTTCTCCGAGTCAAATTAGAAGGAAGCTTCATCCTTGTAGAGATTCACTGGTTAATGTAGAAAACAGAGAAATGTCCATGAGCTGTTATAAGAGTTTGGCTTGGTTGCATTTCGGAAAGGAGACATTCCTTAATTTCCTTACTTGGATTTGTGCTAGTTAAAATATTGCTGTGAAGTGCATTCTGTGTTTTCCGCTTTAATTTAGCCCAGTTTATTCCCTACAAAAAATTGTTTTGGTAGGACATCGCAAGCGTTGAGGAGGACAATGTGTCTTGGGGAAAATGCTCAAATGGGCTTTTGAATGTGGCCACAGACATATTGTGTGAAATGATAATTTCAGTGCTAGAATTATGCTGGATATAAACTGTAAAGTGAAAACTTTATTCTCTTTTTATTTATTTTTTAAGATTTGTTTTAGGCTTTTCTGCCTTCATTGATACTGATAGATACAAGTGATGATTGACAGGGGAGAGTGAGAAGAAGAGCTGACATTTTTTGATGCTAATGGTGCTAATGGTTTCATTTTTAACAGTTTATTAAGAGGGGGAGCATCCCACTATATGTGTCGCTGAATAACGTGTGTTGTCGGTGTCTTGTTTTCATTAGGACAAGACCATCTTCTGCCAGAGGCAGAGGAGATAGCTATGATAAGTGTTCAGCTGGCTGCTAGGTTCCTCTTCAGCACAGGCTTTCACACCAAGAAAGTAGTGCGGGGTCCCGCCAGTGACTGGTGAGTTATATCTAACCGGTTGAGGCGTTTTTGTCACTATACTTTAGACTTGGTTGTAAATGTCTTTGTGACACTCCCATCTGTGGTCTTCTAGGTATGATGCCCTCTGCGTCCTGCTGAGACACAGTAAGAATGTACGCTACTGGTTTGCACACAACGTCCTGTTTGCCTACGCCAACCGCTTCTCAGAGTACCTGCTGGAGTGCCCCAGTGCTGAGGTTCGGGGCGCGTTTGCCAAGCTCATCGTCTTCATCGCACACTTCTCCCTGCAAGACGGCCCCTGTCCCTCCCCCACTGCCTCGCCCGGACCCGCGGCTCAGGTTTGTTCCAGGTTCCTTCCGATTGCACCTAGATTATTATTGCGGGTTTGGTTAAACTCAAATCCCCGTGCTCTGATCTGTGGTGATGTCTAATTACAATGTTGACAGTTTGGATGACGCTTGTGGATATGGGACTGAGATCAGAGCACATCACCTAACATAACGCACATATTTCATCATCTATAAATGGCATTCGTCACATTGCCAATAATAACTCTTGAGCTTATTGGTTACAGCTGTTGCTATAAGGCCGTTTCCGTGCTGCATCTTGCAATTATGACTCATATGGCTTGGAATAAAATTAGAATATGCATTTGAATGTCGACTCGTATGCCATGTTAGTGGGGTCGTATCTGATACTTCCGTGACTGCGGAGAGCCACCACTGAGAAACAAATTGAGCCCCCATGTACCTCGCAAAAATGTGGGCAAAATTCATGAGCCCCAAATCCATATGGCCACCATCAACAACCTGTTAAGGCAAAATGACCTAATTCATTCTGCTTTAAGTAGCACGTTGCATGTCAAACTAGGGGGTTTTCATGATTCTGAATCCATTCCAAGCATTAGTTTTGCACAAATAAACACTCCTTGGGCTAAAAAACAGCCATTGCCGTCATCACAATTGTGATGAGGTCAGCCCATTTGGGCTATGTTTGTGATGCATGTTTCTCATGTGTTTGTGTATCAGGGCTGCGATAACCTGAGTCTGAGTGACCACCTGTTGAGAGCGGTACTCAACCTTCTCAGGAGAGAGGTGTCGGAGCACGGACGTCACCTGCAGCAGTACTTCAACCTCTTTGTCATGTATGCCAATCTGGGTAAGGGCTCCACAAACGTGTACACACACACTCTCGCCTGTCACGCTCATCTGCTCTTCATCTTAGTCGGCCTCGTTCTCCCCTTGGTCTACGGTGTATGAGAAATCGTTAGAACCAGAACAGACTTTCCACACTCAATGATTTGCTTTGTGTTTCACTATCTTCCCTCATACAGGCCTGGCCGAGAAGACGCAGCTTCTTAAGTTGAGTGTTCCTGCCACGTTCATGTTGGTGGCTCTGGACGAGGGCCCCGGTCCTCCCATTAAGTACCAGTACGCGGAGCTGGGCAAACTCTACACTGTGGTCTCCCAGCTAGTGCGCTGCTGTGACGTCTCCTCGCGCATGCAGTCCTCCATCAATGGTATAATTCCGTTGTCTGTTTTTGGTCCATTATGAAATTTGACACAAACTGGAGCTAATGTTAGTTGCCCTAGACCAGGGGTGCCCAAAAGGTCGTGATCTACCAGTAGATCACAAAGGCTGTGCAGGTAGATCATGCCCTAAAAATATATTATTTAAATGTAAAAATTAATAAATAATCTGCAACTTGTATTAAGTACAGGGCCTGTTGGCTCAAACCCACAACGCAATACTTTGTTTTCAAGTATTGTATCACAAACGTCAGTTGCATTACAAAGTTGTATGCAAGAAAACCCTACCAATTAAAAATGTTCCCTCTGTATTTCCAATTTCAAGTGCATTAGTCTTATACTGTATGTAATGCCATTGCCACTATTCCAAAGCCACTCGGGGACATTGTTTAACTATTTTCAGCAATTGGATAATATTTTTTGGGTGGGTAAATCTAGTTGAGCTTGTCATTTTGAAAGTAGCAGCTCTCAAGTCAAAAGAAGTGTGGGTATCTCTGCCCTAGACATTTTGGAAAAGGAGTGCATAGATCAAGGAACGCCCAATGAGGATTTCCATCCTTGCTCAGGATCCAAGTGACTGACAAAACCAGCCACTCTGAGCTTGTACTGCCATGTAGGCAGAGCTTGGAGCTGAGGGCTTCCAGAGTTGCGACCAAGACTTTTATTTATGGGTCGAATAAACTGCACGAAAACCACTCATGCTGTCCACTCTCTACTCCCTTTCCTCTGCACTTGTCTTATCTATCTCTCTCTAGGTAACCCCCCACTCCCCAATCCATACGGTGACACCAACCTAGCGGCGCCGGTGATGCCCGTTCAGCAGCTGGTAGCAGAGATCCTGTTTGTGAGGACCAGCTATGTAAAGAAGATCATTGAGGACTGCAGTAACTCCGAGGAGACGGTCAAGCTGCTGCGTTTCAGCTGCTGGGAGAACCCACAGTTCTCTTCCACCGTTCTCAGTGAACTGCTCTGGCAGGTATAGTGACGACTCGAGTTATTACATTTTAAAGACGGGGTGCAATGGGGTTTTTGGAGCATTTTATTTTGACGTTTCACTCTGAAACGGAAAGCTGTGTGTTTTTTAGGGTATGGGACGTAGTCCTGCAACGTGTGCGACGCGTGCATTGAATTTGTTAGTTTACAAGTCACAGAGAGACGGGCAGCAAAGCTTGTGGCTTATTTCTAACCTACGGTATAATGTTTTCAGATACATATTTTAGCGTGATGATTAAGTTTAAAACTAGTAATACACTGTCTGGATGTCATCTTGACTGAGATTATAAACTGAGTAGTTCTGTAAGCAAAACCATATATAATATTGTAGATTACTGTAAATCATGTCAAATTCATAAATTAAATTACAGAAAAACTGTAAATGTCCTACACTGGCCATGTCCTACTCTGCCACCTTAACCTAGAATGTAAAATAAAGGTTACATTATGTTGAATGCCTCTATTCTACACTTTTATCAGTTTATTTATACATTTTTCAAGTCACATATGAAAATAGCATACAACATTTTTTGAACTTTTTTTTTTTACCCCTCCCTCCCCCCAGAGTTCCCGATCTGAAAGAGCCACAACCCCGGTATCTTGTACCATTAACAATGAAATAAAAGGCACATACAAATATACTAGACATAATAGAAGACATTAATCAAATATTGGACACAGTATGCAAACAAATAATAATACACAGTAAAACTTTGACCCTGTGTAGTGCATAGTCAGTGCATACCGTCTTTATTGCCCGCAAGACCTTGTGACATGGTATGTTTTTGGTTCAGGTGGCATACTCCTACACCTATGAGCTGAGGCCTTACCTGGACCTGCTGCTACAGATTTTGCTCATAGAGGACTCCTGGCAGACACACAGGTGTGTATATATGCGTGTGTGCTTGTTTGGTGGATCAGTGGTTCATCAGGTGCCGTCGTCAAATGTCCACAGTCCTGACTGTGATTCATTATTAATCTCTCCTTTCTCTCTCTCTCTCTCTCTCTGCTTGTGCAGAATACACAATGTCCTCAAGGGTATCCCCGATGACCGAGATGGGCTTTTCGACACCATACAGCGCTCCAAGAACCACTACCAGAAGCGGGCCTACCAGTGTATAAAGTGCATGGTGGCTCTCTTCAGCAACTGTTCTGTGGCCTACCAGATCCTACAGGTGCACATAACTCTTCACAGAGGCAGCAAGTTGTCCATGTTCACGTGTCGGCCATATTGCTCTTGCATCGAGCTGGAGTGGGGTTTTCCACTCCTGATTATGACTTGACCCATTTAGGCCTGACCTCGAAGTTTTTAAAAATTCTTCTAAATCCTCCAGTTTTCTGAAATAAATATTTTCACGATTTTTCTAAAATAGCAGACCTACAAGCTATGAGCTTGTAGATCTGTTATTTTTCAATAGCTAAATTACAACGTAATGTTTAAAACACCTAAAGGGGTTACCGCCCCAAAATGGGTTAAGGGCAAAATGAACATTGTGTGAATAAATATTGACAATCCTTTTTATTTGTTATGCACCGGCAATGCTAGCAGCACCAGGTTTACTTACTTTCTGGTTGCAGCCTTTCCAAAGTGATAGGATTTGCAATAACGTGTGTGTGTGTCTGTGTCTGTGTCTGTTGATCTGCAGAGTAATGGCGACCTGAAGCGCAAGTGGACATGGGCAGTGGAGTGGCTAGGGGACGAGTTGGAAAGGAGGCCATACACGGGGAACCCCCAGTACACCTACAACAACTGGTCCCCTCCCGTCCAGAGCAACGAGACGTCCAATGGCTACTTCCTGGAGCGTTCCCACAGCGCGCGCATGACACTGGCCAAGGCCTGCGAGCTCTGTCCTGAGGAGGTAATGGTCTTGTCTGAGGCCACACCATCGAACACAGACACAGTGTGTGCTCCCACGCCACCTATTTTACAGTGACATCCAAGATTAACCTTTAACCTGATTATGATTATAAAGATGCATTCAAAGCAATACGGAACTTTATTCTTGCATGTCACTATTGCATGCATAACAATAAATTGAGTTTGTTCGCATTTATTTCTCGCCAATATAGTCCCGACATATTTTGAGTAGACATATTTTGATTGATTTATTTCCCCCCGCTTTCTCTAATGTGTTGTCTTTTATCATCATAATGAGTCTTGTGATTGGAGTGTTGAACAGCTAAGTAACAAAATGAATGAGTTGAGGTTACGTCTAGAAACATTGATTTCCTAAATTAAGTACTTTTTGCTATAGATAGGGCTTTGAGTTTTCGACACTTTTATTTACAGTTTATTGGCCCCCCTAGATGTGTACAATTGATAAGTTTTACTTAGTCTTATAATTTTAGGTTGACCTTGTTTTTTGTTGCAAAGCTCTGATATTGTTTGTAACCTGATTGATTCTGCTCGTAATTGACAGTATAATTGCCGCTATTCATAATATTGGTCGACGTAAAAATTTGATAACTAAACCAGACAGACTTGTAGCGTCTAATTGACACCTGTGGATATGCAATATTAACTGCCATTTCAAAAATAGTGTCACTTAACGAAGCACGAGGTGGTGTCTGAAGAAGGTGCCGCGATGCAGAAATCATCCTTGCCACAGCAGCTTTTGCCAGGGGAGAGGACAGGACAGCAGCATCACACTGTAAGACTCATATACCCCAGCAGCAAGCTTCCTCTGCCACTGTTCTGCCATCCTACGTCCTCTCTCCTTGTCCACTAGTATAGCAACATGAAAGAAAGATAGCCAGTCATTGTTCCCCTAACTCTGATAAACATGATGGCTAATGTACAATTTATTTTAAGCGCCATAAGAAGTAGTATTTCTAAAGCTCGGGACAAGTGAGGAGACTTTTTAGTTTATTTCATGTCCTATTGTGGTCCAAAGAATCCATGTTGATTGTTCTGCCTCCCCAACACACTCAAACCAGTGTAGCCAACAACCTGCACAACTGATCGAAAACTCGAAGCCTTGGCTATAGCTAAAGATGAGCTAGGATCAATTCATCTTTATTTCAAATTGAAGCTAGAAATACTGCAGGAGTTTTGTTCTGGAGTCTTTTATGCTAGCTAATATCTTCACATTCACTTACCGGTAATATAATACTGCACACTCTTGAAATGCTTCTTTGTCGATCTGTCAACAAGTAAACCGCTGATGTGATCACCTTGAAATTGACTACCTAAGAATAATGTTCACGACTTCACGTATGAGTTTTGAGGGATCTCAAGATAGACGACAAGATTTTAACCACTTTTTACTAGGTTGGTTGGTTATGCTTAAGTTCTTCTTGTCTGTAATGTTAAATATTAATTGAAAATTCCTTGCCAATGAACTTCAAACTATATCCAATTGATTGCAATGAGCTAGAACAGAAAGCAGCAGAGAAGGCAGAAAAAGGATGGTGCTTAGTCATTAGAGTCAATGGTTGACCATTACATCTTGCAGAACGTAATGTCAGCTTGTCCCAGTCAAATGTGGTAAACCTTTTTCCATTTGTCTTTATGCCATGTTGTACGGTGTTCATTACTAGATACTGAAATGTGTGACAGCAGCATACATAATTACCCAGAAAGACTTAGCAATATGACATCGAGACCTGAGCCCACATAGTCTGTAGAGGATGTTTGATTTGAACAGAGAACATTGTATTGCATTCTACTGTTCCTGTCTATGTAGAACCAATGTGGATATCCATCTCCATCATTAAAAAATACACCAACACAAAACAATACCTCGTTAATTTGATATGACTTTTCACACTTGCACAGGTAAATAAAATAAAACGTGAAAGCACTCACAAAGTCACAATGCATTTCAGACTAGAGACACACTTCCACATCATTCACAGTGGTCATTTTTTGTGTGTGTGTGTGTGTGTGTGTAAAGGATTGTAAAGTCGATTTTCATAATATGTAGTGGATAACCAATCTCGTACAACTCCCAGGAGCCTGATGACCAAGAAGCACCTGAAGACCAGGACTCCTCCCCACCAGAGGACACCTCTCTCTACCCACACTCTCCTGGAGGAACCACTCCGTTTCAGCAGGTAGACTCAAAACATTTTATTTTTCCTTCATTGCTGTCAATGTCATGAAAGGTGCTATACAAAGTTTACAAAGAAGATGCAGATGGTAATACAAAGAGAGGTCGAAGGCACTCTGTTACAGTCAAGTAAAAAAGCTTTTATTTAAACTGCATAAGCTCGGCAAAGAGCATTAAAAAAAGACCTACGCGTACAATGTCATGACGTCATTATATAGCGACCACAGGTTAACGATCATGATTGAAAACACTTGGAGAACAATCAATGTCAGAACAATCAAATGTCATACATGCATCATAACATAATTATGTGCACAATATTTTCAAAATTCATGAAACATGACCAAAATACCAATACAAAATATAAAATAAAAAATAAATAAAATGTAAGAGACAGATCCCCTGAGATGTAACACCACAGAAGTGAAAAGTGTGTGAGGAAGAGGAAACCCCTTTAGAGAAAAGGAGAAATTTTGATTTTGTCATCGAGACCTGGGAAGTTTGTGGCTTTAATCCAGAAGTTTTCTCTCTCTGTCTGTCGCCGCCTCTCACCGTTTTAGGGATGATTTCTATAGCAATAATGTTTAAAGAGCTTGGATTGGTGTGATGAGCCTCTTTGTAGTGTACAGACATGGGATAATCTGGGTTCCCAGTTCGATGCAGAGAATTACAAAAATAAATAAATGAGAATAAAAATTAAATTTAGTCTTTGGCTGATTCTCGTTTGTTTTTATTCTCCTCAGCAGAACAACCACCCCCATGGGCAGCCTTACACGGGGCCTGCTGCCCAGCACATGAACAACCCTCAGCGCCCTGGGCCTGCTACTGCGCCAGCGCCAGGCCCGACCCAGACCCAGACCCCAGGCCCTGGCCCTACTCCTGGACCAGGCCCACGAGCACAAGAGAACTGGGAGAGCACCGAGGAGGTCGCCCCTGCCCCTGCCTCCACCTCCACCTCCACCCCAGCGCCTGGCCCACCTAAGGAGTAAACGTCCCTGTCCCACCCCCACTCCTCTGCTGTGCCTCGAGCCTCCATCGTCCTGCTCTCCCTCCTTATCCTCCGGTTGACAGAGCTCCTCATCGGGACACTTGCTTTCTCTCGCTGGCCCCCCAGGGCAGGGCAGAGCTATGCCTCCCAGCCCCTCTCTAGGCCACCTCTGGGAGTCTCTCCTCCATCAGCCTGCTAGTCAACCTGGGGAGGCGCTCTTCCCTGGCCTGGGGATGCCTAGCCCTTCTGACTGGGGCCTGTTGGTGTCTGCAGAGGCGGGGGAGTGGATAAGAGCGAACGAGAACAATTTTACCCAGACCTGACGATGCTGATGCGCTTGTCTACATGATGAAAAGGTGTACATAGTATGTTAATGTCTTTGACTATTCAAATCCCCAGTAGCATAACTGTGTCTGGTTTGCTGTTGGGAGATCTAGCAGATCTGATGGAAAAACAAAATGGATACTATAAACAAACAAACAAAAAAGAAAAAAAATGTAAGAAGACAAAAAACTCCCTTTTGTTTATCACCCATGCTCAGCAGTGAGGTTTGGTCTGCCATTGGACGGTTACTGGTCATTCAACTGTAGGAGGACGCATTGTTATTATCATAATTATAATATTATTAAACTCCTTGGCAACCTTATGACCCATGCCAAATCAACTCACAGCGCTGTGGTTGGTTTTAGTGTGAGACGTGGAATGGTTGGGTGAACTTTTATGGTGTTTGGTTGATGTGAAAAAGCGGTGATGCAACATTGTTCTGAAACTCATTGCCTTTCTCTTTTTTTCCTTTTTTTTTTTTTTCTGGTAATTCAATCCTTTTGAAGCTCTAGTTAATATGCTGTAACATTTAGCATGGCTTCTCACCAGAATAGTGTAGCCCAAGGGAAGACTTGTGTTCATAACAACCTACAGCTGTCGTTCCTAATCCACAGCTCCAGAGGGGACTTAATCTTTTTTTTTATTATTATTTAAATTCATCTACCCCTTGAACATTGAGGGCGATACTTTGAACCAATGTATGACTAAGTGGCTTTTCAATTGCACATTATTATGATCCTACAACTTCACATTCGGCAGTCAGTTTTTGGTGGGCTAGACAGCTTCGTTTTCATTGATAGGAATTCTGAAAAATGAAAAACACATTATGCAACAGAATTGCTACACCAGACTACCTGGTGTATGAATAGACTGTGTGGTTTGCTTTTCTGTCTCCCATAGGCCCTAGTCTTAGACAGACTTCTTGCCCGTCGTCTTCCATTCTGCCATGGAGCTGGCCAGTCAGGGCGTCTCAACTTTAACCCAGGGTTACAGTGTCTCGAGACTCCCTCTCCCTCAATGGAGAATTGGTTACACAGCAGGGTTGTACCATAAGAATAGCGGCTGGTTAGTCATGTTGCAACTTGAGCTGACGTGTAATTCTGTAGGAGTAAAAAGGTAACCATCAGTAAATACTGTATTTAATTGGTAACTTGAATGCGTGTATTTTTTGGATTTCATTTTATTATTTTTTGTCAAAAAACATACCAAATACTCCTGCAAATGAAAATATTCTGCCCACCGTATTATATTTAAATATTTTGCTCTTATTTTATAGAATTTATTTTGTTGTATTTCACTAAAAAAAATAGAATTTGATTTAAGAGGAACATTTTTGTCCTTGTGTTATTTTTAAAGAAGATATTGACTGTACAGAGTTCTGCGCCCTGTTTTTTGCCGACTTTTGTTTTGGCCATGGTGTGACGTTGAATTCTGGAGCTACAGTCGCGATGTGAACTTTCACTTTGTGAGGTTTTTTTGTGCACAGAAATATAACAAAAAAAAAAGCATTGCGCCCTTAGCAAATAAAGAACATGGAATCTTGACTGCGTCTCATTTGTACCGATGCATGCAGCAAATCAGAGCAGGTTTCCATTTGCAGAATCTCATTTTTTAGTTTCTAATCATATTTCATCACAAAGTGCATTCATATTACGTTGACATGGTAACAGGGTGAAGTATGAGTTGCTGTGAGGTGCTGTTTTATAATGGATTGAGGACTGTGAAGTTCATGATATGGGCTGGCAAAGGGATATGCATCAATATACTTTTAAATTAAAGTCAATGGACACCATGTGATCATGTGTCATTTGTTTAAGGGTCACTTGGGATGGATACATGCAATGTGATTTGTCCTTTCCTGTATTCTATAAACCACACCATCGTTGCTGTCGGCTGGAAACGAGCTCCATTAGATCAAATTTAGTCTGTATTTATAAAATGGACAGGTTGAGCTTGTAAATGAAAAATCACACCTGTGTGAACCGAGTGTTGCAACTCCCCTACCCCCCCCCCCCCCCCTCCTCTCTCTCTCTGCTCCGTCAGATTAGCTTTATTATGGATATCAATGAACCTAGACAGTCAGCAGTTGGATTTGCGTCCAGCAGGTGGCAGCCATGTCACATACTTCTGTCGTTCCAATTTCATGCATGCGCACACCACTCGTGCTCTTGACTGATACACACATGATACACACGGACATTCCTGGTTGTAGGAGTGGTTGCACCACTCAAAAACTAGAGATTCATGGTCTCTGCCCAACATACTTTTCCTAAGCAGTAAACATGTAAATCAATGTAATTACCATTAGTAAGATGCAATAGGATACTAGGCCTTGATTGTGTAATCATGTGTAGTTCCAGTAAGATACTGTTCCATGATGTGTGCGGTGGCAGTTGTAGGCCAGCCACATTCTGGATGGTCTGGTGTACTGCTGCCAGGGCTTTATTACAACAGATAAACTGGCAACAGAGTTCCCACACATTACCAATGAATTTCCAGAATATTTAATCCAATTTCCAGGCCTATATAACAATCATTAAGTGCAATGAGTCCCTTACTATGTGCAATGCCCAGACAGGCAGTGTAGCAAATAAAGCATGGTATAATTCCATTCCACCACCTTGTGAGCTTGTAGATCTGTCACATCCAGTGCACATTTGGCAGAGAATGACTTTACATATTTTGTGTATGCCGTTTTGGAAAATGTTAACTAAATGTCTATAGCTGTTTTTAGCCCAACAAGTGTTTTTTGTGCAAAACTAATGCTTAGATTCAGAATCATGAAAACCCCCTAGTTTGACACATCACATGCTACTTAAAGCATGATTAAATTTTGCCGTAGTCACATGCCAGTCATGAAAATTGCCCAACATATGCAAGTTAGCATCCGGCAGTTTCTAAATGCTGGGGACCCAAACTCGACATTTCTAACATGGGTTCAACATTCTGGCAAGTGGACTATATCCTAATATCCTTCCCAGATAAATTCCAAACCTTTTCCACGACTGGAAATAGTCCCCCCCCCCCCCCCAAACTGCAAAATATTTCCAGGAATGTCATGACCACAGGAGCCCTGTGGCAATAATTTTACATTCTGGCTAATTTCAGCAGGATGTTGCTCTGGAAAATGCTACTAATGAGATTGAACAATGTATGTTGACTCCTGAAATCTCTCCACATAAAAGTTGGAACCCAGCCAAAACACCACCGTTGAAGCATGGATATTCAGTGTGTAATGAAAAGCTACTGAACCAACATTAACTTAGACATGTATCCTTACATTAGAAAATCAAATTTGCATTTCATTTTTGAGGGGTGCTAGCCCCTCCTATGCCCAGCTTTCCGGGTTTGTGTAAACACACAAATTGTGATTGGCCAGAACGAGATGTATGATAAGAGCACCCCTCACTTCACACAGGTCATTATAAAAAGAAAAACTATGCCACATTGACACTGGTTAAACTGCTATGGTTAAAGGGTAACATTTCCTCACATGACCTTGATGTATGTGGTGGAACAGAAGAGCCCAACACTTCAGGTTCTTTTAGAACTTTTTATTAACAAGAAACACAAATAGTTCTTAGAATCACAATTAGTTCTCCTTATCCTGGACAGTCTTTGTTCCACGCAGTCTGCCTGTACGACGGGCAGCAATAAGACCGACCTTGCGACCAGCAGGTGCGTCCCTCCTGATGGTTGAGGGCTTACCAATATGTTGATGGTTACCACCACCGAAGGGATGCTCAACAGGCTGCACAGGGAAGAGCACATCATGATGCACAAGGTTAGTTAAAGGGAATTCTATAACAAACTAATGTACTTGGACTGAACATCCTCAAATGAAGAAAAGTCTAATTCCATGTTTAGCCTGAGAATTGCAGTAATGTTGCATAATTCGTTTTTATTGTACTCATTGACATGTACACTAGAAATGTATGTCCACTTACGTTCATGGCCACACCACGGACACGAGGCCAGCAGTTCCTCTTGGCCTTGTACTTGTGGTAAGCACGACCAGCCTTCAGGATGGGCTTGTCAATACGTCCACCGCCAGCAACCACACCTGGTGAAGACGAGGCACAACCATTACTCACAAAGCACACAACAGGACTATGCACCACTGACATATGCCACTCCAGCCCTTCACCATCCTGTCATTTAGGTAGCATTACTACACTACTATACCGAAAATATATAAATATTAAACAGAAACTAATCTTTCTGATCTAGGTTAATCGATAAGCCGTTTTCACTCATCTTACACACACAGAATTGTCAATTGTTTTAATAGATTTTTCATAATTTACTAAATCAGTATGATTCACCACATAATCCTGTATTTGTAGATCGATCTTCCATTTTCCTTTGTTTTTTATTGTTCATTAATCGTAATCGAGGTGAATGAGAAGTTTGACATTAAATCAATATCACGATTATTTCATATCGCTCAGCCCACCCATGCCGATGACAATTCAAATAAAATTCAAAGTAATGGTCCTTACCAACAACAGCTCTGTTGGCAGAGCCAATGACTTTCTTGGAGCCAGAGGGAAGCTTGACCCTGGATTTCTTGGTCTCTGGGTTGTGGGAGATGACTGTGGCGTAGTTTCCGGATGCCCTTGCCAGCTTGCCCCTGTCACCTGGCTTCTCCTCCAGGCAGCAGACGATGGTACCCTCAGGCATCACACCAACAGGCAGGACATTGCCAATGTTAAGCTGAGCTGTGGGATGAACAAGTGGGATGAGACCAGCAGCAGGTTGGAGTCTATTCATGCCCCATTGTCACTATACTAAATCTAACCTAATCGTTATTCATTACAAGAGACACAATCTTCTCAAGATTTATTTGTTTGCTTCCCAGGGAGACAAATCACTCCCTCACGGTCTATAGCACCAGTAAACATAGGACATTTGCTAAATTTGCCATCAGACGGCAGCGGCGCCCACATTTGTAGGAATGGTGTACCATTTTGCCTCTCGTAGTGCCAAATGGGATGGTCTAATTGTCACTCTAATCCTTCTAAATCAAACATATTTGGTGTTTCTTTGAGATGACAGGGAAAACATTGACTAGGATAGATGCCATCTTTGAGCATACACAAACCTAGTGAAACAATGTCTGTCTGCGGTTTAGGCCCTTACCCTTCTTGCCACAGTAAATGAACTGTCCAGTGTGGATGCCCTCGGCCGCAATGAAGAGCTCTGTCCTCTTCTTGAAGCGGTAGGGGTCACGGAACGTCACCTTGGCTAGGGGAGCGCCACGGCCAGGGTCATGGATGATATCCTGTGGGAGGGGCAGATAAATAACAAGGATAAATACCCTACGATACTGGCATGAAGACAAGCTCAGGTCTGTCTGCATGAGTTAAATTAAGTTGTTTCTGTGTGCATTTAGTGTTACCTTCACGATCCCCTTGATGTATCCATGACGTTCAGCAAAGTCAATGTGACGGAGTTTAGCAGCACCTTTTCTGTGCTTCACGTGAGCTCTGAATACAGAGCCTGCACCTTTTCTCTGTCCCCTGATCACACGACCCATTGTGTCCTAAAGCAAAAGACATGTAAGTTAGTTTAAGTATGTCACAGTATAAGATAAGACTGCATCACTCAATCCTGACATCATAATTCGTCACGGTGGTGTCAAATCTATTGTCTATCAGACATATACATTGGTTTAGTTGACCAACATCCGATGCACTTATACCGACGCCAACATTGGCACTATGCTAGTCAGGCTGCGAATCACACCAACTCTCAGTGGCCTCCTTTTTATTACATTTTGTTTCCTTAAGACAGATAAGACTATCTACCTACCTTTACGTAATTATGTTAATAAAAATAAAGCCGGTGAGAAGAACTGGCATGAAGCGTGATTCACTGCTTGATTAGCATGCTAATGTTAGCATTGCCGCAGCAAATCTGGCTAATAAAGGGCACACATTTAAAGTAATCGCTTTAAAGCATTAATATCGGATATTGTCAAAACATATATAAGATACGTTTGAAGGGAAAGGTTTATCATGAATAGCCCTACTGCCGGTCTTGTTGCGATCACTTCACAAAGTTCACACTGATCGTACTACGCCATGTCATCATCACGGAGTTCCACACAAATTATAGATATCAAAACAAGAACGTGATCTTTAAATAGTAATTGAGCCGTACTCTTCTGACTTTGTTTTGTATGATCTAGTGGTGATTTTGGATGGATGGACCTTAAATTAACATGATTTAGATGAGATATTGTAAAGAGAATTAGGCCGAAGCTCCCATACCTAAAATCCGTTGACGGAAAGAGGAAGTGTAAGGAACAAGCGTCTGTTTTCTTCCGGGGGAACACGCCAGGGGTGTCATGGGAAATGTAGGCAAGAGTATACTCTGTCTGTTTATTACTTGACAGTTGCAAACAGTACAGACTACAGACGGTACATGGCATAATGCTAAAAAGGATTTTGACATTTTGTCCAATTTGCTGTTAAATCTAGATCTATGACATTCTTGACAGATGATTTACGGATATGTAGTCACTAGTTAGTTTAATAACCCCTGAATACTGAATAGCCTACTTTTGATAACTAAATAATACACCTTATTTTAAATAAACTAGGGCGATGCCCGTTGGGCCTCTACAGCGGTGCCCGTTGAGCACTGGCCAACTTGGAACGATGCAAGTTGGAAATGAATGCCCCACCCAGATATTATGCATTGGAGCCTCTACAGCGATGCATGTTGGGCACTGGCATACTTGGAACGATGCAAGTTGGAAAAGAATGCCCCTCCCTGTCCCTTTTATGCCCATATATGGAGTTTCTTTGTCAGGCATGCCCAAATATGGAGTATATGCAGACCAGAGCAATGCAGACGTCAGAATTATGTCAAAACAGGCCAGCTCCATATATGGACCCTGGGCAGGGGCCCTGTCCAGAGCCTGAACAGAGGCCTTTTTGGTGCAGTTCTGGACAACCGTGGGTTCGACCGACTTGACACTGGGCAATGCACCTCCTGCGGTGGTATGGCACGCGTGTGTCGAATTTGAAGTCGGTGGGGCGAACGGTTCTCGAGTTACGTGGATTACACACAGACAGACAGGTAAGGCCAGCTCCATATACAGTATATATATATGCCGGCGGAGCCCATGTCCAGATCCCGGGCAGAGGCCTTTTTGTGGCGGTTCTGGATAACCGTGGGTCAGACAGACAGAGACATGGTGTATTTACAGATAGATAGATAAATAAGTTCCACCGATACTATACTTTCACTTTAACATTTTGCAAGTTGTAAGGCAAGCTGGATTCACAGAGTTGAGAAACTGCTGAGAAATAACAAGAAAATCTGCACACCAGAATGCTGCTCTCATAGTAGGCCTATTTATTTTGTATTCTTTTTGTACCAAAATGCACCCAGCCCAGCAGGACAGGATATGCGTGCCTTTTGCCTTCTCTTTAGTGACACCTTTTTCAAACCAGTCAGACTTGTGTATTCGGATAACAGGGGTCTGGATTGAGAAAGGGGGGTCCTGCTGCTGAGCTCTCAGTGGTGGGTTGACATTGGCATTGTTTAAAAAGGTTGCTGGTAACACCTCTTCAGTTTTTCAACCCCACCTCACAGTCAATGACCCATGAATGTCTCACTCCATAATGTGACCCTCCCACCTCCAGCTCAGCGCATCATCAAGACACAGGCACCACCCCATAGATATTAAAATAATCACACCTGTGTGAACTGTGAAGTGAGGGGCGCTCTTATTATCATACATCATCTCATTCCGGCCAATCACAATTTGTGTCCTCACCTTCGTCTTCAATGTTTGTGTTTACACAAACACTCAAAGCTCATTGTCAGTGGCATTCAATGTTTGTGTTAAACACAGTGACTATGTCTCCAACGAAGGCGGAAGTCAAGCGGAAGTGCGGAAGGCACGCTGCGTCGCTGCCCAAGTGACGTCACTCATGCTTCTCCTCCATGTCTCTCGCTGCCGCTCAAGTGACTACTGGCCAATCATAGCGCGTCTTTTCCGGGACTTATCGATCAATCCAAAGGAGCTTTATTGGCATGAAAAAACAAATATTTACATTGCCTCTGATTGGCCTACCAAACATCCCCTTCCGTGACGCACACGGAAGCTTGGCAAACTTCCGCTCATGCCGGACTGTTGTCCACAAACTGTACCCCGACCCGACTGCGGCCAGGCAACTTAAAGAGGCTTACCATAATTGACTCCATATTTGGGCATGTCTGACAAAGAACTCCATATATGGACATAAAAGGGACACATATCTGGGTGGGGCATGCATTTCCAATTTGCATCGTTCCAAGTAGGCCAGTGCCCAATGGGCACCGCTGTAGAGGCCCCACGGACACCGCTCTAGTATGTGATATGTCCAGCTCAGTGACGCAAAGCCACACTTTTTATGACAGCAACGTCGATACATGAAAGAAGAAGAAGGGCAAGACCACCATGTTTCCTTACAGCTTCCACCTGGCTACTATCCAACTGTTGAACAAGACATGACCTGTCATTTTACCTGGGAAAGTTAACCTTGTGGACTGTGGTTGAACCTGACATTTGATACTCTGTTTGCACTTTATCTAATGTGCAATGCAACCTATACCAAAGTGCTCCCACCTTTATTGTGTTAGCTGTAGCTATAAGTAGTTAAAAGATGGAAGATGGATGGAGCCTGCACACCATATAAAGATATAATGGTACAAAAAAACGTCTTTGTTATTCAGACTAAGAAATAAAGAAGTGTTTTCGTACCATACCATTTTGTATACCATTATCTTTTAACTGAAGTCTCTTTAGCCCTGCAGCACCCACCTGCCGATGTGTGTATTCTAAGTCCTCTCTAGGCTATGCTCCATCTCAATTAATTAGAATCTTGCGTAAAAGTTCATTTTCTTCCGTAATATAATTCAAAAGGTGAAACTTTCATATATTCTCAATTCATTGTGCATAAAGTGTTTAAAACCTTTTTTTGTTTTAATCTGGTTGATTATGGTTTACAGCAAAAAATCCTATCTCAAAATATTAGAATATTTTACGAGACCACTAAAAATTATTTCATCAATGGGACATGGCATGGCATGGAGGTGATCAGCAGTTATGTTATGTTATGTTATGTTATGTTATGTTATGTTATGTTATGTTATGTTATGTTATGTTATGTTATGTTATGGAGGCCCAGGTTTGCTTTGATAACAGCCAGTTGGCTGGTCAGTTAAGCACAGTAATACCATGGTCAGTACACCAGTTACTAGTAGTTTTGGCTCTGTGGGCAGGTGCCAAGTGCTCCTGGAAAAGGAAGATCAGCATTTAACATAAAGCGTGTCAATGTACAGAGGGCATTGAATGAATACAGCAAATATAATGACAGCATATAAGTGAATACATATCTGTTGTATTATGTCTTGTTTTGTCCAGCAGGTGGGACCATAAGTCATTCCTCAAAAGCATCAATGAAGCTATAAAAACAAAACAACAGATGATAATAATTAGACATAAATTGAAAAGATGTTGTTGTGCATTAGAAAAACTAGAAATATCCAAATAAAGCCCACTAAACTCCAGCAACAAGAAGATCCACACCGACAACATTGTCCAATGTCATGGGTTGCCTTGCCGGTGTGGGTACCAGCACTCTCTGCTGATTGGCACACTCTTCCACCTTATATAACAGTTAGCTGGACAGGGAGGGACTAGAAACCAGTTGGACAACATTCTTGGAGAAGGCAGGTGTTAATATGGCTCCATACAGTAGGTGTGTAGCCTATACTGAAAGCACGTACACTACAGTGTAACTATACCAGTGTCAAATCAGTAATGACGTCATAAAATATACTATACTCCCACTGCATGCTCAGTGATTCATGGTGAGTCAGAGAGAGGAAAAAACCCGGGCCATGCATGATGAGTCTTGCTCATGAATCTGTTGTGGGCTTGATCTTCAAGTTCAGAAACATTGACTTCCGCTCACAGCCTCACACCCATATTTGATTGTTTGGCAACAACTGTATCTTCAATTGCATGATATAGGATGGTACATGGATTGAATTGAGTTAGGAGATTATGAGCCTCACAGACTGGTTGGCATCCGAAGCCACCATCCAATTACCTCTGGTATACTTGATCCCTGTGACATATGGTCACCATAGCATCCCCCCCACCCCACCCCCCAAATGACTTTAATGCACTGCATACACATGGCCTGTGTAAAGCTTTGGCTAAGGACATTTGAAACCGATCAGAAGCCAGTGAAGCCACACCAGGTGTCTTGTCCAGTTTCCAAGCAGCCCAGTGGAAGCAGGAATTGTGTGCACGTGCTGCGTGCATGGGCTGGTGTGTTTGGTGTCATGATTTTAGACTAGTGGTTTTTCGACTTCCATAGGGTCCCCAGCAAAATAAGTTATACATTTCTGTAGACAGGCCAGAAGAGATTATGTAGCCAAGCCTATAAGAATGGCCATTCGGATAATGCCAGCAATTCTGTGCTAAAAATGTATATCTATTTAAACAAAAATCTTCTCTTGGGTTCACTGGCACAAAATATTTTCAAATCAGGGTCTGCAGCCTAATTATCAATGTGGGGGTCCTTGACAGCAGTGGTTTGAGAAGCACTGTTCTAGATCTAGACAGGTCACTCACTGTGATAAATACCTTATTCTGGTATTTAATTATTATTACTTTAGGATATACTGTTATACAGTATATTTTTTAAATGTACATGATTTTGTTTTGTCCAATCTACTGCATGGCCTTGCTCTGGTCCATAGCTCTAATCTAATGCCGCAGGAACAGGCCTGGAAATACGTGTTTTCAGGATTTAGTTAGTGATGTGGAGCTTTCATTTTATCCATGTGTCATGTAAACATGAAGTTGGGTTCAAATCAACATACAGTTACAGACAGTATCTAACAGCTGCAAAAGTCCTTGTATTTTCTGCGTTGGCCAACTTGGCCTGAAAGGTGTACTGTGAAAGGTTGGCCTTGCAAAACGAACCTATCGCGATATTTGGCCTGGAACTTAGTGTAGCGTGGGTTATCTCGCGGTAACCAAGCGTTGGGTCTTTCATTCCACCTCGGTCAAGACAGCCAGAAGGGGGATTCAGCTCAACAGCTCGACACAGTACAGTACTTTATTCCAATCTATATTTGCTGTTGCATATGAACTTGTATAACTCTTTAAAACAACTCATTTTAAACCGGCGGAAGAAATTATATCTCAGGCGACTTGTCGTGAGGCTTTGCTAGCTGCTAAGCCGCTAGCTGTGGTGGCTAACGGCTTATTGCTTGGTCGCACAAGCATTATTATAATTGGACAGTAAACGTATTGAACTTTCTTTTTAAATTATTGTTGTATTAATTGTGTTTGTTTTTGTCACGCGGCGAAGTTTAAAAATTAACCTTTAAGGTAAACTGGTAAAATGGTGGCGCTTGTGTCGCCGTCGAAAAGCTTGTGATGGCGGAGCTCATTATAGCTGGTTTACTAGATATTGGGTCGAAAAACCAAATGGGCGATTTGATTCATTTTAACTTAAAAACAGCGAATCCCACATAAGTTTGTTTGTTGGTATCTCGTTCAAAAAATAAATAATAGTAAACACAGCGGGTTAATGTCTCGTTCGCGAGCATTTGGATACCGGCCGGCGTTCGCTTAGCATAATTTAGCTAGGCCTTAAAGTACATATGCAAGGATTCGTCAGTAACGTAATTCTCATGTTGGAAGAGCTCCAGACAGTCCCGTCAGGCCTGCTTCAGCTACAGGCTACACTAGTAGCGTCCGACTGTTTGTGACGTTGCTGACTTATCCTAGGTAGATTCTGGTATTACTAGGCCCATATGAGCATGAAACGTGGCGCAGGAAAAAAACGTTGCGGCGAATTTAGTTCCTCTTTGGCCCCATGCCGGCGTGACAATAAGTAATATATTTAGGCCTATACAGTTTTTGTGCTAATGGAAGGTATCTATTATGTTTAGCTCGCTGGTTGATCTTTTTTCCCCCGTCGGTGTGAACAATTTTGTTTGTACTCATTCTGTCAAGTCTGGGATAGTAGAAAATAGGTGGCACGTGATTAGATGTAATATAGTTAGGCCTACTTGATGCAGACAGCAAAAGCCTATTCATCTGCGATGGTTGATCCTACTAATAAAGCAAAACAATATATGATTGGAACTGGTTGATGGGTAAAAATGTATAACATGACTATACGTTTAGCTGAAAGAACCATTTAACCAGCTATTTAAACGGCACTGTTTAATGTTTTGAGTTAATGTGGTCATTCTGAACCAACACATTGCAGCTCAAAATAAATTAACACTTTTCTAAAATGGCTCCTTTTCTCTAGCTTGCTGTCCTAGACTTGAACTCTGCTGACGGACAGGGTGGAGGAACTGGCAGTAAGTATTGAACTAGTCTTTGCTTTACAAGTGATATAAGTGGAATACATTAAAATATGCCCAGTAAACATTCTCCTCATTTGCTCTCAACTTAAATGTTCTGTCAACCAGAACATAATACAGAATTTGATAAATTATTCATGTTATATTGTATTTTTTATCTAGCATATAACCCTCTGTTTTCTGTACACACACACACACACACACACACACACACACAATTGTTTTGATATTGCTGAACAGTATGCAACACTAAATGTTTTCTTTTCTCAACCCAGGGCGTTACATTCCACCTCACTTGAGGAACAAAGATGCTTCCAGAAATGGTGAGCTTTATCTCTAATATCTTGCCAGACAGCCATATTCACACCATCAACAATAGTTAACTTGTAGCTTTATATTCTGTCTACAGTGAAGCAAAGTAGCAATAAGAGAAACTATTAAATGTCACATTGTTGACATTGTTCTTGAACGAATGCTCAGGCATTCCTCCTTCAGATGTAAGACCATGTCAAGAAAATGGTTTGAGATTTTGTTTGACTCAATAAATTGTCCTTGCAAATGGAAGTGCCTTCATATTGACATGTTTTGGATGATGCACTGCCTTTGCTGTTGAGCTAAAGACTGCCGAATGAGTAAATTGAGTTATTGTGTCAGACATGGAACGTAAACCACTTTTGTTTTTTGTGCCTGCGCATCATAGCTTGCATAGGCACAGGTAAAGTAGGACAAGTGGTGGGTGCATAGACTTGAACCGGATATGGCCTTGTTGCTCACATTCAGTTGACCAATGAAATTTTGAAAGGTGGCCAATATTCATTGGCCTAAAGCAGTGTAACATTCGATTTCTTTGGGAGATGTTGACTTAATTGATTTCAGAGTGGCAGTTATGATGGCTCGATTGAGAGGACAAGAAGTGGTAGGTTGTTGCTCTAATAAAGGCATAGGGATACCCAAAATTATTCAACCACCCGTCTTGGTTGTTGCATGCGCTGTACACCCAAGTAGTTTTGCTTTGATCTTATCGAGATTAAAGTGAGATGTGTGAGTATTCGTGAGATATCATACAATTCTTTGGCGACAATCACAAATTTCACTTTTAATATCATAGTACTGACTGTCTTTGTGCTATTACACACTGTCTTTTTTCCCCATTTGCTGTTTTCTTATTCCACAGCAGGAAATGCTTATTCCACTGGTAGACAGTGCGGTTATTCTGTGGCACCAGTAAACCTCTGTAAGTCCCTTCTGTCTGCTTTCGCCGAGGGCATCCTGCATTCCCAAATGCATGAAATAGCCATTTACACACCAGAAAAGCCAATGTGAATTGGGAAAGGACTAGTTTATATACACACACACACTTTACATGTAAGCTTGACAACGGTCTCATGGTTAATTAATGAGCTTATCTTTGCGAGGATGCTAGACATAACAGGAAGTTAAATGTAAGCGTTACCAGAGTGTCATCACAAAAAGAACATTTTAAAGGCCACTTAAAATTTGCCAGTAATTACTGATGCATGAAGTTTTAATATGCATTTACAACTTGTTTTTTTTGGAGGGGACTCTGACACTTTAATATGGATTAATTATTGAACTCATTCACTGCCGAGAGAAGGACTTATATTTATTTTACGTGTTTTTATTGAAAGCCAGGAGCACCAGGAACATGGTTTGTGTTTTTGAGGGTTTTATTGATTCAGAATCGTTTTGCTATTATCCAATTTCTTGCTTCAGCGTGGCTGTTTTCTGGATTTCCCCACTGTCCACCGCCATAAGCGCATCTTTAAACCTGCTTTTTTTGTTAAATTTCGAAACAGTGCTGTATGCGGTAGCGGACAGCACTGGAGGTCTATGAGTTAATTGTACGCAACAGGAACGTTTTTCACACAACTAAATGTTCATGTTTCTGAAGTGTTTCTAAGCAGTACCCACAGCTATGGCAGGTAGAGCACGAGCAAAGATAATATAGACATAACTATACTCCTGGACGGGATGACTGTAGGACCGGTAAAAACCTTTATTAGTCGACCTCAACACCCATACTGCATTAGTCAATAATCACAACAGTTTTTTTATAGCCTGTATCCTTACCTTTACTTAGGTTACCCAAGACTGGCCTCTCAGGAGCTTGCCTTTTACCATGCCTACAGTGGGGGCTGGCCAAACAGATATAGTGGTATACCTTAATGTACCTGCATGTCATGCCACCGATTCAGTTCATCCTAGTATATAGAAGTGGCTGGGCCTAGATGAGTGAGTAGACGAAATGCTTTGTGCTGGCTACATACTTGTGTATGGGAACTTTGGTCTAATGCAGTCATAGTTGAAGCTTGCATTTCTAGTTGCTTGTGATGCATGGTGCTTTGAAGGTTCTGCATTGCACCAATAGTATGCCTGTCTTACTAATGACAGTTAGTCACAATATCGGCATTTGGACGGTATTGGTCTAGTGATTATTAGCCATGTCCATTCTTCAACCACTTCAAATTTTTTATTTGTGGAAATAATTGATCAGATCATAGGAATGTAGAAATTCACAGCACTGTTTTACAACTGTTGCCAGGTTGTATCCTATGCCAGCACAGGCATTTCTCACTTATCAGGTTACACTCTGAACCACCCATGGGTTTTATCTGCCCATGGCAGATGCATAATGTTAGACATACAGGACACAATTTGAGGCTGGAGGAGATGTTTTATTTGGTTTGAACAAATATTGGAATGAATCTGGCACAAAACCAGACTGACCAGGAAACATTAGCATTTGTCAAATGCTTGATTTCAAGTGCTTGGACTGTAGAACTAGCCCTTCTCTTGTACTAGAATCCAATTGATAACCGGCAGAAGCAGTGATTCTGGAATGCCTTTTGTAACTATTCCCCCTCAGTGCATAGTGTGAATACGGAATGAGCTAGTCTAATCTTGATGATCTGGTTCGTTGTGGAGTCATTTGAGATGCTGCCTATCAATGCCTGTTAGCCTTTGATCCGCCATTGCTCAGTTTAAAGCATTTGGGTTGTGTGCCTGTTACAAGGTGTTTTCCTTTGTGTGTGTTTGTGTGTGCACTTGTAGTCGGCACTGCAGTGAATGCACCTATGTGTTAGCCGACAGATCACATTAGATCATCTTATCACAGACCTGAGAACAGCCTCATCATGCCTGCCTGGTCCCATCCTCTTAACCAGTGTTCAGGCAAAACTAAGCCTAGATGTGTTTGCCCGGGAATGTCCCCTGATGCTGCTGTGGCGTAGTCTGTTACTAGGCAAGCCTCACCTTGGTGATGCTAACTGTCTATTGTCCCCTACCAGCCCATGCTGATAACAGTGTGGCCAATGATGGGAACGATGATACAGCCAGTGTGCACAGCTGGGCAGATCGTTGTGGTAATTGTCCCTCTAAGCCTTAGAGGGACAATTACCACAACGATCTGCCCAGCTGTGCACACGATTTTCCACGATTTCTCTGCCTTAGAGTCTAAGGCAGAGAAATCGTGTAATTTATGACTTATGGCCTCCAGGCAGTGTACATTCAAAGTTGCGTGTCAAGACGTCCAATTGTGCCGGAGATTAGCTGCTCACAGACGGAAGGCCACACGGACAGACGGGGGCGAAAACTGTCTCGGCCACGCTTTCGGCCTGGCGGAGACAATAACCATACCTCTGATTGAATGGTGACTTTTAAGCGAGGCCATCAAATTCTTCTAATTTGTCTTTAAGGGAACTAGGTGTCTGCGTGTGCGTCTGCCTGCCTGCCTTTTGGATTATACAGCATTTATTAATTTGTGGTGAAAGATCCATTGAGAACATGGGAAACATGTCACTCATGTCTTGATAGGGAAGGAACCTTATCATTCTGCTGAGCTTTAGCTTCAGTTTTATTCTAGAGTTGTCAACTTGTGTGTAGTCACTAGCCAACGGATAAATACATTCTAAATCCAGCCCTGAGGGCAATAAAGTATCCCCTTCTTCTGACACACCAGCTCTACACTCTCATACAACTCTTCTCCCCTTTTCATTATGTTCTCTCCTCTTTCCAAAGATTCACCTGGATTTGACGGACGCAGCAATGGAGTAGCCAACGGGTTCCACGACAACCGCACGAATGGGCGTGGTGGACCCCCTCGCACTGATAGAGGTAACGGCCGTGGTAACGGGGGCGGCGGCTCGTTTAATCAGCCAATGCAAAATGCAGGTGGGGAGGCCTTCTGTGCCACTCTGTAACTGTAGCCATAGTAGTAGCATAGATTTAGATGGACAATGGATTATTTTACCCTAACCCCCCAGTAGCTATTTTTTCTATAGACGGGTCTGTCCCTGCCTGCCTGGCTGTCCGAGCACAAAATAGCATTTGGTTAGTTTTCACAACCAAGTGTCACTGTTGCGCAGCCTAACACACATATATTAAATGATAATTTGGGGTGGTACAGTACAGTAGAGGGACCCCCACACGGTAACTATCATTTCTCGACCGTTTCGGACACGGGGCGGCTCGCCAAAACCGGGCAAGTTCCACGGACCACCCCAGGTCCTTCACACGGCTGTGATTTTGTACTTTTATTAAGGGTAGTTTAGACAATTTATGTACATTGACAGTTCGCTGCAATTGCTGCCTGTCAGCTAAGACGAAATAACCGCTGGATGATTTGAACGAAAGTGAAGTTCTACTCGGAAGGGGGACCGCAATGCTCTGTCATAGGTAAGAATATAAATTTGGGGCTGGCTTTTTCTTTTGCTGCTCCTTGATTGTCTCTCTGTTCCATACCAGCGTTTGGAGGTGGTGAAAGTGGCTGGGGAGGAGGCGGAGCTCAGAGGGATGCTGCCTATAACAGCTTTGGGGGACGAAACGATAGGGGAAAGTCTGCCTTCTTCAGTGACCGTGGGACAAGTAACAGAGGAAGGTGAGTCAAGATTGTGGTTACTCCTATGAATTAATTGAATCCTCTTTGAGCAAATGGCGAATTACTTGATTAAAAACTGTAGATTGTATTTATTTATTTTATTGCATGTGTTGACTGTGTTTTCTTTTGTGTGCATTGTAGTTACCAGCGTGGGGGCTTTGGTGGTGGGGGAAACAGCCGCTGGCAGGAGGACTCCAGAGATGAAGAGGATTGGTCCAAACCCACAGGACCCAATGAGCGCCTGGAAAAGTACGGCCAAAATGCTGATCAGGAAAATGTGTATATATAGGATATTTATATGGTATATATACACATTTTCCTGATCAGCGTTTCGGCCTTACATTTCTTTGTGAATATGCATTTCCCCCTCCAGTGAGCTGTTCACCGGGAGCAACACTGGGATTAACTTTGAGAATTATGATGACATTCCTGTGGAGGCCACTGGAAACAACTGCCCGCCACACATAGAAAGTGTAAGTCTGCCTGCACTAGTGCACTCAGCCTTGCGCATTCTAATTATTTTGAAAAGATACATTTCCAGTACTATCGCTTTATTCCTTGGTGGGTTTGATCTAAGTGCAATGTTTAATCGAGGATAGAGGTGTAGGTAGCAGCACAGGTGAAGTTTAGCTTTCATGTTGTTTTTTTACAGACACTTGCAGAAGCACACCCCTCTGGGTGGTTTCTGCCAGCACCAGAAGTGCCCTTGAGGTCCAAGTACAGTAATGAGCAGTGCACAATGCACATGTCCGTTATGAGTGGTCTCAAGATTTCTGAAAGTACACTTTTGTAATTGCCGAAAGACTATTGTTATTGGTCTTTTTTCTCTCCTCTGATTGGACGATGATAACACCCCTTGCCTATATATATAATCCCACAGGATACACTTTTTTGCACTCATACGATTGTAAAATATACAGTGACATCACAATATGTAATTTAGATAGGCAACCACACTAATAATATCTTACGTTTATGATGTTTGTTTAACCCTATCCCTAGCCAAGTAACCATAGGTTAACATCTGTGAGGGAATCATGTGTTACTGTGTGATACTTGCATGACAAGGCAGGACTATTTTCCTTTAACTAATGCTAATACTTAATCGGCATTGCTTGCTTAATCTTTGTCTACATTGCGTTCATTATAATTGTTCTAATCTTATCGGGTAAGTGCAAAGTTTCTTGTTTATGCTTTACTTACAGGTGTGAATTGACCTGGATATGAAGCAGAGCCCTCTCCTTTCCTTCTTTGTAAAATTATAAATAAAAACCAACAGCGACTGTCCTATTTCAGGAGCAGCATTGGGTGCATGTAGGGTGAACACTGACGTGGAACGATAAGTCTGTTATACTGATGTATGTTTGTGCTTATGATTTAGTTCCATGATCTGGACATGGGGGAGATCGTCATGAGCAACATAAATCTGACAAAGTACACTCGGCCCACTCCGGTCCAGAAACATGCCATCCCCATCATCAAGAGTAAGAGGGACCTGATGGCTTGTGCCCAGACTGGTGAGTTAGACTTGTAAACATGATGCATACCTTCTCGTTGTATACCTGATACAAGAAAGTCTCTTGTCACATTCATGATTTTTCACTTGCTGGTACTAGAGACCTGCAAGCCCGTCGGGTACCAACTGGGCCCGGCCCGGCCCACCAAAACGGGCCGGGCCCGGGCCGACTTTGTCACTGCCCAACGGGCCCAGGGCCGGGCGGGCTCACGCGCCGTTATATTAATTTTCCGATGTGAATTTCACCCAGACTGGACTTGCTTCAGCAGCGTGGCAACATGCTCCATAGTGACGTGACAATAACTCCTCCTCAGTGTCCGCACACACTCACAAGCCACAAGGCAAGCGCACAAAAATCTGGTCAAAACTATAAAGACTTTGAAACAACGTATTTTACATTATATCTCTCTCGCTCCGCGCTTATAAACTCTCGTCCTCTCTCTCTCCTAATTATTGTGCAGCGCAGCTGTACACACACACACGCACACACACACACACACACACCGAGTATAAGTAGCCTATAGGCTACGGCTCTCTGGCAGAATTCATCTCAGGAGGTCCGCAAAAAAAACATTAAATACTGCGGGAGCATTATTACCACACTAAACAAAGTTGGATTTGTACATTGCAGAAACTGCAGATACAAAACGTAAGTGTTCTTATTATTGTCCTTATTATTGTCCGTCTACTCTGGGTTTTATAATGCAGCGTGAGTCCGCGATAGCCTATCTGCAAGCTCACAACGCCTTGCGCTGATTGACAGTGCACGTGCAGCAGCTACTGTATAAAACTATATTTAAGTAGGCTACTTCTTAGTGTGACGTCTGTGTTATTGACTTCTTGTTCCTTAATGTGGGTTTATCAGAGCGATATAGTGCAGCTGTGAGTCAGTAGCTGCTGCGTCCGTGCACCAATAGAGCGACCGCGGCGGCGGCACGCATGCTTGAAATATTAAATAAAAATGTCGGGCTTCCGGGCAGGGCCCGGGCCGTTTCTGAACTTTACCAACGGGCTTAGGGCCGGACGGGCCTTAACTCCACGGGCCCCGGGCCGGGCACGGGCCTATATTTTAGGCCCGTGCAGGGCTCTAGCTGGTACTAATTCACCTGCTATATTAAATGTGGCATGTGGCATGTGGATTCATTGCTTGGGTCACAGGCTAGTAGGCATGGTATTAAGCTCAGCCTCTAGGTGCTTTTCTATACACACTGTATGGATACCAAAATATGTCTGTTGGAACAATTCCTGTGCCGTAGTAATTACTTGTTAGTGTTTTATATTTAGGTGGTGTTTGAATAATTAATGGACTCATCCCATGCTGTATTTCAGGCTCTGGTAAGACTGCTGCGTTCCTGCTACCAGTGCTGAGTCAGATCTACTGTGATGGGCCTGGAGAAGCCGCGCAGAAGAACAGTGGTGTACGGAAATTAATCTGTTATTAAACGCATTATCCTTCATTTGTCTTCCGATGATATCGTTTTGACGCAATTTTTCCCTCTTAATCTCCAGGAGAATGGAAAGTATGGCCGCCGTAAGCAATACCCCCTCGCCCTGGTTCTGGCTCCTACCAGAGAGTTGGCCTTGCAGATCTACGATGAGGCGAGAAAGGTAAGCTAAGTATACTGCTGCCTGACACTAAGCTAACCCATTCTGACCTGAGATCAGATTCATACGAGGTTTCCACTGGACACACACTGGTCTGATTAACCCATTCTGACCTGAGATCAGATTCTAAAAAATGTCAGTCGTTCTTCGATTTTTCAAAAAATAGCAGACCTACAAGCTCGTAGCTATGAGCTTGTAGATCTGCTATTTTTCAATAGCTAAAGCATAACATGATGCCAACACCAAAATGGGTTCCCGTTCAGAATGGGTGCTGCCTGACACTATGCACAAACAGTTTGTCATAACGGGTGTGTGTAGCTTAAAACCTAAATATGTTTCTTTTCCCTCCCCATTCTTTAGTTTGCCTATCGCTCCAAGGTGCGTCCCTGTGTGGTGTATGGTGGCGCTGATATTGGCCAACAGATCAGGGACCTGGAAAGGGGCTGCCACCTACTGGTGGCTACACCAGGGCGTCTGGTGGACATGATGGAGAGGGGCAAGATCGGTCTGGATTACTGCAAGTGGGTCTAGGTCTTTCATCAAAATGTGCTTATACTGCTAGGAGACGAGCCACATCGGTCTGGGGCTAGTTAGGCCATCAGTTCAGCATTTCTTTTAAGTCTACATTACACCTGCGCAATCAAATATGTAGTCCAGTGTCTGGGTCTTAATATATTGTTTGTGTAATTCCCTGCAGCTACCTTGTGCTGGATGAGGCTGACCGTATGTTGGACATGGGCTTTGAGCCCCAAATCAGACGTATCGTGGAGCAGGATACAATGCCACCTAAAGGCATGCGCCAGACCATGATGTTCAGTGCCACCTTCCCCAAGGAGATCCAGGTACATAGATGGGCAAATAATCCTTCTATTAATTATCTAGTGTATCTTGAGAATAGGCATGTCGATTATCGATTAATTAATTGATAACCTTATCGGACATTTAGCCGGTTACTTGATAATCGATGTTTTAAAAGTAAAGTAAAAATCTACAATTTACCATTTGAGATACAGGGCCAGGCAATGGCATCTTATGAGGAATAAAATTAAAATGTGCACCGACTAGTCCGTCACATCAAATGCAAAAGCATAGGCGTTTCTGTGGCTACCGGGGTGCGGTACCGGGGTGGTTTCTTTACCAGCCCACATGCGTTCCTCGGCCACACACGTGCGCAGAAAACCACCCCATGATAGAACCACAGTATTTTTGATGAATTAACTGTTAAGTTTAATTGAATAATTTCTTAACAATTTCTTAACATAGGCAGTCGGACAGACATGCATTGCACCGTTACCGGGTTAATTGAAAACCTTGATTTTGTTTGTTGACTTAGATCTTGGCACGTGATTTCCTTGAGGACTACATTTTCCTGGCTGTAGGTCGTGTTGGCTCCACTTCTGAAAATATCACCCAGAAGGTGGTCTGGGTGGAGGAAAGTGATAAAAGGTCCTTCCTTTTAGACCTTCTAAATGCCACAGGTGAGACAAACATGACAGAATCCTTTCAACAAATAAAGACCTTGTCTTAGCATGTAATCCAGTTTTGGTCAGTGTGGCCTATGCTAAGCTAATATTGACATGTGTATATGTACATCAATGTAAATAAGTTAACCCATTCTGACCTGAGATCAGATTCATACGAGGTTTCCGCCAGACAAACACTGGGTCTGATGAACCCATTCTGACCTGAGATCAGATTCTAAAAATGTCAGTCGCTCTTTGATTTTTCAAAAATAGCAGACCTACTAGCTCGTATCGCGCCACTCGGTGGCGCGATATGAGCTTGTAGGTCTGCTATTTTTAAATAGCTAAAGCATGACATGATGCTGACACCAAAATGGGTGCCCGGTAAAGAATGGGTTAATTGACTAGAACCCAACAGCAAAGAGCTGTCCTGTTTACTAGACATAATTAATCAAAGTTTTTTTAAGGGGTTTCTTCTCATTTGGGTCGTGTTTTTAAGGGGATTCTTCTCATTTGCATCTATCAAAGCTGTTACAGTTTTATTGAGTAGCCCCTAAAGTTTACTTGACTGTTTGGTTTTATCTACCGGTAGTCATTCCCGCTGATGTTCCGGAACCTGTTCCAGATGCCCCAGAGAAACCTGGTATGTATGAGCATACTGTACTTATGACTGACCCACAAGACAGAAATATCACATTCCACAATTCACTCCCTGCTCCCCAACTAAAATGCCTGCTCAGTTTTTGTTTTGTGCCCTCTACCTTCTCATTTGCGTTATTAGGACCTAGAACCAGTGATTACTAGTCTCTTGAGACAGACTGTTGACTGACACATTTTTAAAATGCTTCAGTCAGGCAGTCTGTGCATCGAGGTTCTGAAAATGAGAAGACGGGTGTAGTGCAGTCGCGTGAATCAATGTAGTCTGCATATATAGCTTTCTGTTTTGCAGAAATTGAAATGTAAACCATTTAGCCCAGGTTTCTATTAGATGGCTGTTACAGATTGGATAGTGGCATGGATATTGCTAGTTCTCAGTAAACAGGATACTGTCATTAAACAGTGTAGATTCAGGACCACATAGCTACCCGTATTTAAAGTTCAGAAAATCTGCCATTAGTTGCTTGGGATGTCTCCAGTTCCCAACAGTGCTTTTATTTAGACGGATATTGGTGCAGCCTTTTTTTTTATACGTGATATGATATGGGCAGCCTGGCTAAAGCACTCGTTAGGTATCGCCATGGTAACTGACTGCTGGAGATGGCTAGCTTTGTCAGTGTCGCCATTCACAATTTCCCCACATCAAAACCGGGTCTGTTCAACATCCACTCAAACTGCGACCCCCAGAGCTATCTGGTCTCAACCAATTACTAGCTCACAGATAAAGTGACACCATGGGCTGTGGCTCAGCGGTCCAGGCCGGTAGTCCGAGTCTGGCAGTGTGCCGGGGGTTCGACTCCCGATCCCGACGGCCTTTACTGCATGTCACTCCCCCATCTCTCTCCCCATTTCCTGTCAGCCTACTGTCTGTCCCTCTATAAAAAATATATAAAATAAAGGCGAAAGCCAAAAAAAAACAAAGTCACACCATGGGACTTATGCCACACTGCTGTAATGTATTGGGAGATGTACATTGTTTTGGGCTGCGGTCACAGGGGTGCTTTGACTAAGTTTGAATGGCCCATCCCACTTCTGCTCTCCCATCTTTTTCTCAAGCTTTTCTGATGGCCATTAATGTATATGTCTAACTGTATATTTAATGATTAAGTAGCTTAAAAGATGCCATGTGAGGGTACAGTCATTCATATATACAAATATTTGCTATAATGGATATAATATAATAATAAATAATGGCTTGTAAAGGTATATTAAAGTAAGGTTAATGGTTGTCAGTCAATGCAAAGCTTTTTTATTTTGCACCCACTCTACAATTTCAGTTGCCATTTTATTTTCCTCCATGGGCTCCCAGCAGCTGGCATTGTAGTATGAGGACTTTGTTATGTTCCTGCTTCCATCTCTTGTATGTAATCAAGCAGCATTTGCAGTGCTGTGGCTGCGTCTCAAGTGGTTCACACTTGCTCTTCTCTCTGCCTGCCTGTAGTTAAAGAATCCCTGACGTTGGTGTTCGTGGAAACCAAGAAGGGTGCAGATTCCCTGGAGGACTTCCTCTACCGGGAGGGCTATGCCTGCACCAGTATCCATGGAGACCGCTCCCAGAGAGACCGAGAGGAGGCTCTGCATCAGTTCCGCTCTGGACGGTGCCCCATCCTGGTGGCCACAGCTGTAAGTAATGCCACACAAAAGCAGTGTTCCCATTCTTGTCTCAGAGCCAGACCATGATTTTATATATTCCTTTATCTCCTTGTCTAGGTGGCTGCCAGAGGTCTGGACATCTCCAATGTGAAACATGTTATTAACTTCGACCTGCCCAGTGACATTGAGGAGTACGTTCACCGTATCGGCCGTACGGGACGTGTGGGCAACCTTGGTAAGGAACACCTTTCTTTGTATTTAGTCTTAAGCATAGCTTTATTAATAGATTTGACAACTTTTGAAACTATTTTTTTGTCCTTCTGTTAAAGTCTCATTACTATTGCCCAATTATTGATGTCTGTAGGTCTGGCCACGTCGTTCTTTAACGACAAAAACAGCAACATAACCAAAGATTTGCTGGACATCCTGGTTGAGGCTAAGCAGGAGGTTCCCTCGTGGCTTGAGAGTCTCGCCTACGAGCACCAGCATAAGTGCACCACCCGTGGGCGCTCCAAGAGGTACCTGCCTGTTAATGTTTTTACTTGTAATTACTGGCACATAGATATGTGTGCCTGCCTGGAGAAGCATTGGTATATATTTATATATAAAATTGTATTTTTTTATTTTATAGTAGATTCTCGGGTGGTTTCGGAGCCAGAGACTACCGTCAGACGTCTGGAGGAGGTCCCAGTAGCTTTGGTGGCGGTGGTGGGCGTGGCGGCGCGCGCCCATCCAGTGGCCATGGAGGAAGCCGTGGAGGATTTGGTGGAGGTAAGACTTGAACCAGATGTCCGAATTGTTCGGTTCACACAGTCCAGTCAGCTGCCCAAAGAGAGAGAGGCATCGGTTCAATCTACTCATTTAACTAGACCCTCTAGAAAACCGTGATTATGCGATATTGTTTGCGCATATTTAGCAATTTCACCACACATCACATAAAAACCCTGCATATTTCATCACATAAGCATTTTAACACTCTCAATCAATGATTTTTGCCTGCATTTTTTGAGGGTCTAACAACCCCATCACTTCCTGGGTTGACGACTGACTTCTGTCCCTTTTCTTCTCAGGTGGAGGTGGCTTTGGTGGTGGTGGCGGCAACTTTTACGGCAATGATGGCTACGGTGGAAACTACAGCCACTCTGGAAGTGTGGGGCAGGACTGGTGGGGCAACTAGTCGCCATAGGAATAGGTTGCTATGCCAACCCCATGGAAACCACATGTTAACTTTAGCCAGACAATAACAATCCCCCCTACCCCTGTGTAGCTTCACTGACACACAGTACATTACCAACCCTGATTCTCTGCCCATGACTTCTTACAAAACAGAAGTGCAGCGCGATGCAAAGGAACGTCACATGCACGCGCGAACCCACTGGAGACTGCAGAGATTTGCACACCTCATTATAGAGAGTGAGCATGGATGCTGACATGCGTTGTCCGATAGCAACCTCGGACTTATTGTAAAAGAAATACTATACTTTTTTTTTTTTTTTGTCTTTCTGGGGGGAAAAAACCAACAACTAATTGAATAACCTGAGGATCACTTGTATGTTAATGTACTGTGCCTTTTGAATTTAAACAGGAAATCTATGTTGTCATTTCACCAAATGAACTTGGCCAAGAGCTCTGAATTTGGTAGTATTGTTATTTTGTTATTTGGTGAAAAGCATTAGAAATGTAAAATCAGCTTGTACTTAATCAAACCTTGGCAAACACTGGGGTGTTGTGGCTCGTGCGAGGCATGATTCCATTTGAACTTCAAATTTATTGCAGGGACATCATGTAGCCTTTTTCTACAGTCAAACAGCTAACGGAGCCATCACTGTCTGATTCCATTGGGGACAATTCTCAGTGAAGAAACCATAATCTAAACTTAAGGGACAAAAGAGTTTGTTTACTGTTTTTTTGTTTTGTTTTGTTTTTGTTTGTTTTGGTTTTTTCGCTCACTCTATCCTGGACAGGCTCCTTTTATGGACATGGTAGTCTTTGAAATAGCCATTCCTATTGTGATCTTAATCAACAAAGTCATTAAGCTCAGTGCCAACACTCGCTGAGGTTTAAACAAGAATAATCGATGCTGGAACTTGTTACTCCACATTTCCCAATTGACTTGACAGTGTTACGGCAGCTAGTATGTTAACAAAGTGCTAGCTACATTAAGTGGGCGGTGTTTTTTGTTTTTATTTTTACTTGAGACATTTTAAGTGCATACATGCACAATTGAAAAACTGAGTCAGTTTTTTGATTTTTATGAAATGTTTCTTTACAAATAGGTATCAAAACAAAAAATGCCTGCCATGTTGAAAGTGAAGTTCAAAATGGCTGCATAAGGACCACAGCATCGGCGGCATCGGGAGGGCATAGCGGGGTGTTAGCGTTTGCCGATTCTACCATTAACCGCAAGGCCCATACGGTATTCTACGCATGCTAGTGTTTTGTTTTTTGGTCAAGGAGAAAAGACGTGAACTGAGGCTTAACTTAATTACAAACGTTTTCTCTTTTCAAGCTGCGTTGGAGGCATGGTTCATCTTTAAGAGACAGACATTAGAATGATCACTGAGGTTTATCAGTTCAGCAAACAGCAAAGGCCGGAGCAGAGCAGATCAGCACTCCGACCACTGGGGTTATGGGGAGGGAGGGAGGGAGGGGGGTGGGGGGAGGGGGGACTAGGCGTGGGGCGCAGTTTACAGTGCACCATTTGTCAGTGGCTTTGGGTTCTATTGCTGCACATTCTAACTGTGGAGGTGGCCAAAGATAGGCGAGAGTGTCCACTTCCTAATGAGGACACGAGTACTGTCAACTCCTCTGGGGGTTCATCTGCTCAGACTTGTATAAAAAAATTGCTCTGGCTCAATTTAGCCAGACCAGGCTTTTCCTCTGAAAGAGGAGCAGCCAATGAGAGGAGGAGGGAGTTGGGCATTTCAACCTTGAGTGCTCAGTGTTTCTCCTCAGGTGTGTTGTGCCTTGAAAACTTTTTTAGAAATTGAACTAAAAGCGGATGCACTGACAGTGTTTGAGAACTTTGAGATTGAATGGTGCTACTTGATTTAGGTCTGTAGGCCCTTGTACGTCGTGCCCATCGAGTTTTACAGAAGTTATTTTATTGCACATCTAGAGTTTTATATAGATGTCTTGGATATGTGTCCTTAAGCTTCCAAATATTGTGTGTGAGGAGATTGTGAAAAACGCAGCTTGTTTACAAAGGGGAAGGGTTCTCAACGTTAGACCAGGATTTATTTGGGACCAGGGGATTTAGCAGTTGGGGAATTTAGCCATTTGCACACAGATTTCTAGATTCTACTTTTGCTGCTAGTTTTGTGTAATTTATTAAGCATTTTTGACAAATATTTATTTTTGTAAGCCTCAAAGTGATTCTTTGGAAGTTTCAGAAACTTGACCAAAAGACAGTACAAAAACACTGGCACTTGAATGTTGAATGTCACCTGTATGCGTGAAATTTATATATTTCGGGGTAGTGTGAGCTTTTTAATGTTTAAGACGCATTGGACTCAGTAAATAATATCCACAGCTGTTTCAAGGCCTCCTCAGGGCCAAGCATCTATTAGATTCCCAATTGGCCGTCAAATTTGGAATGGTTGGAACAAACATGCCAAGGTTTGGAATAAAGTTGTCAAAAGAGCAAATTTCCTAAGCGTATCAGTGCAGAAGTGTTCGGATTCTCCAAGTGTGTGCATAGTTTATGATTCTTTACTCTAATTTGACCTGATAATTATTTTTCTCCAGTGAATGTCTGGCACATGGCAATCTTTAAGAAACAAACATGTGGTTTATTCTCTATTGTTGCATTTGCATATATGGCATCTCTTGATTTCTCCCTGGGTATGGAGCAGGTCTCCACTGCAATGGTGATATATATATGGCAGCCCTGTACTGCTGTGTGGGATGAAGTGAGCTCTGTGCACTGCACAGGCTGTGCAAGGCAGAGCTCTGCCCAAGACTTGCTCCATGCTTAAAAGGAGAACCCAGAGCTCTGTAGATGTAGACTTTGCTTTCTGTACTAGCTTAGAGGCTAATGCACTGCATGGGAAATACTCAGCTGTGCGTTTATTGTATGATTTTACCAAAATAAAGTTTGAATGCAAAAGTATCTGGAAAAATCAAGCATGTTTACTGTAGATGTGCAAAGGACACTGATGTAGCAGGCACGCTGATGCCTTCTGTGGCTGCATGGTGGATAGGCAGCAAAATCTAATTTGGCTTAGATTTGTTGTTTTGAAAATATATAAAGATTTCATTTGTAAACCCAACTGTCTATGGTTTTATTTTGCCAGGAGCAAAATCACATGATCAATTGATATTGATGCTCTGCACCTTTTGCCGTAAAACAATTGCTTAAATGTAACCACTGCTGATTGAGAACCCGTGAAGAAGTGTGAGGGGGATTGAATAGGGTGTTCTGTAAGAGGCCATTAAATATATATTGGTAAAATATACATGGCAAGTATTCTTTTTCAGCATGAAGAGCGGGCCTCTCCCGGTATGTGTGCCACAACAGTGTGTTCCCCCACCTGGTTTATAGTAAACACAAATCTTTTTATTTTTTGCTTGCACCACTGTGTTGAGTAGGACTCATAATCCCTGAAAACCATTTAACATCAGTTGCATAATTTAATGTGTCTGTATCAAAAAGTGGGGCCATTCTTTCCTGACTGATTTATTTTGGACTTGTTTGTACACTGCAAAACCCTATAATCACATGTGATTATTTTGTGTATTTTCTTTTTACTTATGGTAATGTTTTACACCCAGAGTTGCCAAGATGTCCATTTCATGGCATTTAAACAAGATTATAGCCCAATATGTTCAGTCAATCTAGAGAGATGATGGCTGCAATAATGTTAACCGTGGCCTAGATACTGCTTTCAACTACTACCACTCTCATCTCGTTATTGACAAACTGTCGATGTACTTTTCGATCCTCGATCCATAGTTCCCTCTGTCCATGTTTGTCAGGGTCAAAATGAATGTGTATGGCCTTTATCGTTATGTTTTGTGTACAGGTATGCAGTAAGAGTAAAAAATATTTTTGTTTGGCTCCTCAAACATTTCCAAGAGAACTGTGTGTGTGTGTGTGTGTGTGTGTGTGTGTGTGTGTTGGATGGCACAGTAATCTGAGTACTGTGTGTTTTAGTTCCAGGCCTGCCTCTGGTGTTTTCCTTGATCCGAGTGCTGCTTTACGCCTTTAATCCCGGCAACCGCCCATCTCCCTTCATCTCTCCATCCAGGGGATTTGGCTACCATTAAGAGATGGCTTTTTTGAAAGTGTGTGTGTGTGTGTGTGTGTGTGTTAATGATGAAACAGCCTCGACCCTGACCCTAAACCAACTGCTCATACAGTAGCTGAAGCGCACACTTTTCTCTCGCACATGAAAATTGTGTCAATCACACATCCAGTGAGCTTGTTCAGTTATGCTGTGAAGAGTGAGTTGTGACGGACACATTTGGACATTGACTTTTGTAACACATGGACACAATTGTCAGGTATGATCTACAGGTAAGCGCATGTTTCTCAATTTCTCTTTCATTTTGTGATTTTACAATTAAACTGTTTTGAAGCCCTTTTAATCTGCAGTGTTGCAGGCATTCTGCTTTGCAGTGCTTTCCCTCAATACTTCAGTTTAGCATTAGATCCTGGGTGGTTTTGTCATCAAACAACCTGAGAAGAGGTTCTGCGTAAAATAAAACTAGATTCAGTGCTACACTCATAGTAGAAAAACCAATATATTATAATATATTTTTCTGTAGGTATTGTGGGCACTAAGGAAGGATGTGTTTGCAATGTTTTCCCAAAATGTAAAATATTTGGATAATGAAAGTAAAGTATATATGATTAGAATGCTTAACATTCGACAATTTAGGTCTAATATTTCTACAATTTGCTATAAAACCTGTATATCCAGTCATTTTGCATCATAAACAAGAAGTTGAAGGATAAAATTATGTCTGCTAATGATGTAATGTGCATGTTCACATGTATACTATTATTTTAGACCAGTTTTCAAATATCTTTTTAACATTTTTGGACAAAATAGCCAATCGAGGTGGGGGTGCCCTATTCCTCCGTAGTGCCCACTCTTGTGTCCATGTATTGTAGAGCCTCGTTCATACATGTTTTTAGCTTCAGAAGTTGTTTACATAATTTTAATTCTGATTTGATTGCGCAGATCATTTATTGCATAATGTAAGGTTTCATAATGAATTTACCACTATTAAAAGGGTTAGTAATATTTACAATAGCAAGTGGCAGTGCGAACTTCCCATGTTACTGAAATTCTACATCATGGGCCTTGGCTAGAACTTGTGATTCCCAAGCAAAAGGCCCTTTTAATACATTTAGATAATTCACAATTATTGTCACAGTTAATCAGAAGTGCCACTGTGCTTTATGTCATTCCAGATCTCCTTTAATCCTGGCATGTCCCAGATGAGAGGCTACAGGGATGACTCTCATTGCTTTCACTGGTTAGTATCAATCCACACTGCTTTTCAACAGATGCTCTTTTGTCAACTGCAAGACTGCCTCAGGCCTAAATGGAGAAAAGGTTCTTAAGGCTGTGAGACAAAGGTTTGGTTTTACATTTTGTTGAGGGTCAGGGAATGTGGCAAAGTAAAGTTCCCCATGAAAAATAAAGTGTTATGTTCCATATACTGATGGTAATGCTTCGCTGATCCTTGGAATTAATTGTTTGCACCATTTCCCCACCACTGTTATCGTTGACCAGAACCAAATAAACATGTCTCTGTTGGAAGAAAATATTAAGATTAAAATGTGACTGAAATGAGGGCTCATGTCTAGAGAGATTGAGAGATTGATCAAATTAAAAGGCAGGGCTCCCAACTCCAGTGTTAACATGAAACGACTGAAGGATGAAATCCCAGGTGCAGACAATGGCTATTGTTGTTGGGCTAATCTCTAGTGTAAGCTGTTCTTTCTTAATCACACCATCATTTCACCACGTTTAGCAGCTGGGAAATAGACCGTTGACCCTGAAAATAGCCCATCAACCCCGCCAGTCAACGTGATCAGACATCAAATCATTACTCCACTATGCCCTCCAGCTGCTAGTAGAAATATTTTCAAAATCATTCAAAAATAGCTCAAATAGTTAGTTCACAGTGCATTTTCACCTTGTAGATTGTATGACGATTCTTGACGAAGTATACAGGTAATTATTGCGACTGTAGTCACATTTACTATGGAAACCTGCGTCTCCCGTCCGTCAGTCACATCACGATATATGTCACATCACGATATATGGTCACGCCTTGTAACATCATGCCTCGTGACACGTCGCACCACCATATATGGCCATCCCATTATGAAGATCACGACACTGACCTCATCTAACTAGATCTGCATATATGAAGCAGGCCAGCAACTCTACATCTGACTTCAAACGCTTAACTCCATATATGGAGCTGACCTGTTCTGACATTCCATATGTTGATCTGACCTCATCAAACCCTGGACACTCAAGACACGCTCCATATATGGCCAGGACATAATTCATCCCATATGATGGCATTAAATGGGGGTCAGTAGCCTATGCATGTCAAACTGGGCATCCTTTTCAAATGGTGTCTTGCCCTGAAAATGAATTTTCAGGGCAACACCTCGACCTCGCGCGTGCAGACTCGGCCCCCAGCCTGGTACGCTAGTCAAAATATGGCCCTTGAGGAAAATGTATTGGGGAACCCTGGGTTAGAGTGTCCGCCCTGAGACTGGGAGGCCGGGGGTTCGATCCCCGGCCGGGTCATACCAAAGACTGTAAAAATGCTTGGCACTCCGCATCAAAGGGTTGGTTTGGGGCGTCAAATCTACTAATCAAATTATTCCCGAGCTCGGCACGGCTGCAGCTCACCGCTCCTTGGCTGCGGCTCACCGCTCCAAGAGATGGGTCAGATGCGGAGAACAAATTTCACTGCGGTAACGTGTGACAAATCGTATGACTTTGATCCCTTGTCTCTTCCTTTCAGTCTCCTTGCTGTGCCTGCTGCCCCAGGCTGCGTTGACACTGTGGGCATGTGTGCGTGCGTGTCCAGCCTCATGCACCTGCACCCAGGAGAAGAGCTGCGGTGTGCTGTGTGACCGATTGAGCCTGAGTGAACTGCCCAGAGAGTTTCCCTGCGAGGCCTCTTCCATCAACCTGGACAAAAACAGTCTCAAGTTCCTGTCGGAAAGGGCTTTCGGAACGTTGCCCTCGCTCAAGAAACTCACCCTGGACCACAACAACATCTCCTTTATTACACCAGGAGCCTTCAAGGTCTGAATTTACACCAGATATAGATTAGCCCCAGATTAAGAATACTACATTTGCTGTCTCGCCACATTATATCCACTCTGTTGAGATTTGATGGCCAGAGAAAAATGGGAAATTATATATGGGAATTTTCTTTTACCACTCCAGGTGGTATATTATGGTATTATGTGTGAGACTCAAAATGCCCTATGCAATTACACAATATCCCAACTTTTATCTTGCAGGGCCTGTCAAATTTGGTGGAGTTGACGTTTGCCCATAATGACTACATCAGCTACCTCCACACACGCACCTTCCAAGGGCTGAAGAAGCTTGTGAAGGTGGACTTCTCTCAGTGTAACCTGTTTAGCCTCCCTGACCGCCTCTTCCTCGAGCAATTTGCACTCAAGGAGCTATTAAGTGTCCAGAACATGTTCCGCAGGATCCCTGGGACTTTCAGGGGAATGGAGAACCTCACCCATATCTACCTGGAGAGGAACAAGATAGAGGCAGTTGCATACAACTCCTTATTGGGCCTTATGAGACTCAAGTAGGTGACACAGAGAATGGAATGTGTGTATAGCCAGAATGCGGCATTAAAAAAATGTTTCTTCTACAGTCAAACTCATTTGTTTATAGTTCCATTGAACTCTGCCCGTGTCTTTATTTCCCTTCTCGCATTTGTCCAGGTACCTGAACCTCCAGGAGAACCTTATCATGACCATCCATGAGCATTCCTTCCAAGACCTGGGGCAGCTAGAGCAATTCTATCTCAATGACAATGTTTTGGTTAACCTGCCACGGGTTGCTTTTCAAGGCCTGACCCGCCTCAAGACGCTCAACCTGGGGGGCAACCTGCTGCTCAATGTGTCTAAGCACTGGTTCTGTAACCTGGCGGAGCTGGAGGTCCTCTACCTGGACAGGAACCGGATACTTTTCATCGAGGAGGGCTCTTTCGAGAACCTGACCAGCCTGATAACCCTCCATCTGAACAGCAACAACCTCACCATCCTTCCCTTCCCGGTTTTCCAGCCAATCTACTTCCTGGGGCGCCTCTATCTCTTCAGGAACCCCTGGGAGTGTGACTGTTCTCTCGAGTGGCTGAAGGACTGGATGGAGAACTACAAGCTCGTGCGGGACATACCCTGCGCCTCGCCCTCCTCCGTGGCGGGCCTGGACCTCGCCGAGGTCGTCTTCAACAAATGGAACGGCACGTGCGTGGACCCCGGAGAGCTTAACCTGACCACACCCTCCTCTGAGATTATCCCCACCACAGAGAACCGCTTCAATAGCCTCATCTCCAAGCTGCTCCAGCAGGAGCAGCTCCTCAGAGAGGAGCTGGGGAACGGGACGGAAAGCCTCCGCAACGGAACTCTGCTGGACCTCGACGGACAGCTATTTGGAGGGGCTGGACGGCTGGAAATGCGAGCAAACCAATCACTACTGTGCTGCTTTATAGTGTGGCTCATCTGGGGGTTTGTTGGTCACTTGGAAATGGTTGTTTATGTTTCTGTCACATGAGAATAGAGGTGTATGCGCATGCTTAAAGTGAATGGCACATCAAGTGGCAAATAGAGTGGCAAAGCAACATGCAAAGTGAGTTTAACAGTGTTTAACGTTGTTTAATGCAATCAGACAGGACTTCTCTGTGTGGATTTCTGGGCTGTCAAGGCCAGAAAGCAGTTTTTTTTCCACTCAGTAGGCGTTCCTGCATAACTTCCTGGTTTGACGATGATGTCACACGCATACGCTCTATTGTGGAAACAGTGCTGGCTAATGCTAATTTGTCTTTTTTTAGCTTTTTTACAATGCTACTGGATGCAGAACATGTATGATAATCTGATTCAAATAAGCACTGATTCAAGATCTGGCTATTGACGCAAGTCTACCCTGCCAAGAAAGAGGAATTTGGGTTTTTTTCTCTTTTAAAGAATAGGCAAGGGAAAAAAAACTATAATGTAACTTCAGTTAGGCAATTGAGAAGATTTTATTATGTAAAGACTCTGATAGAAAAATGAATTATTGAGACAAGGAAATTACGCATAGTATTTATAGAACCTAACATTCATAGATTTGAGAGATCATAGCTACTTATTACTTTTCTTCTAGGTTCATAAAACACTGTGCCGAGCTGTACAGTATAGAGTACTGGGTATGTTTGACAGAATTAGTTTCTATATTTATAGACGCATTGGTCTGAGCTATAGACTACTGATGATATGATGAAAATGTACCTTAAATTTTCCTCAAATGAAAGTAGATTTAATTAATGTTATGTAACATACAGTATGTACTATGTAGCATTGCGTAGTCTTTGATAAGGTATTTCATTTCTGCACTCACATCTATGTGTAATGCAAAGAGGATAAGAGCGGTTGCAACCGGTCATTATCTCCCAAACAGATGTCTGTCTCTTCCCCACGTTTGGATTCGTTCAACGCAACTGTAAATGGAGGTTCTGCAGCTTCTCATGGACACGTTAATCTTCTTATTGCATGCAGCTCATGTGTACTCCTCATGGAAAGCGTGTATGTGCTGGGATGCAATGGAGGGACTTTTTCATTGCATTTGCCTCCTATGGATGGAATGCCTTTCCTACACAATGATAGATCTGTCATTACCACTATAGTGAAGTTGTGATTTTCATATGGGGTTGTGGATATTAGTGGCCATATTAGTGCCAAAGCACTTCAGCCCTCTTGTAGACATTGTATGAACTGCATCATTCTCATCACTTTGATTATTATGTCTTATTATGTATATGCAGTATATCTAAACCCGTACTGACATGCTGTTTAGCTAAAGATGTTTGTTAGCAACAATGTAATAACATTAATAATCACTCTTTAGCAGAGACCATGTTTTGCCCTCTGTCTGTCCGTCCTTGTGTCCGTCTGTGAACAGCTCATCTCCGGCACCGTTGACCTGATCGATGTGAAACTGCACATGCATCCTCGGATGCCAGAGAAATCTGCCCCAGATCTTTCAGATCAGCCTGTTATATTGCCACCAGAAGGCTCATTTTAGCAAAATACTTTTTTTTTTATCATACTCTTACAGATATTCAATCTCGATTGGCAGTGGCTCATTTTGTACAGAATACCGCAAATCATGAATGCAGTGTCTGGTTGCTGTGAAAACATTGCAACCACATCCCACAAATCAACATATTGTGAGTGTCTGTGCAACTTCATCAACATTAATCCCTCGACTTCTACAGATGCCACCTACATTTATAATGACTGAATTCCGAACATTGCTGGCCCACAATAACCTATACCTGACCTGGCGGAGTGCTCCGAGGAGCACGAATCTATGTTGCTTGGTCTCATAGCTTCTTACATTATCTATTTTTCTAAATAAAAAGACTGCTGTTGAACTTTGACATGACTGCTAAGTGAGTCCTTTTGGCTTTGGAGAGATGTTGAGCTTCTTCATCGGTGACCTATAAATGCCACTGAAAACATTGATTTTTTTTTGCCTGCTTTTACATTATGCTCTTTATGGCAGTGGTTCCCAAAGTGGGGTCTGGGGACCCCCAGTGGTCCTTGATGGAGTTCCAGGGGGTCCCCAGCTAAACGATAGTTTGGAAACAAATGGACCCTTATGAGTCTAACTCTGAAAGTGTGCAAATGGAACAAACATCTTATCTCTTATGGGGGTCTGCGCCTCTGCGGGCTAATTAGTGTCAATTTGGAGGTCCTTGACATGAACCACTGCTTTATGGTAGTTTATAGCAATCATATCTTTGCCTTATTGATTTGGAGGGGAATGGAAGGAAGTATTCTACCATTTTCTAAATATATTTTTTAGAAAGACTGAAAATGTATCTTTGAAATGTTTCATAGTTTTATAAATATATAGTGCTTTCAAATGAGACAATTAGAATGGGGGTCAATGGCAGATTTTGACATACTATAGTTCATGGTTTTTGACGACATATATGTCGTTTTTCATGCTTTTCGACGATTAAAAAAGATGATGAAAATCATGAAGAAAACGACACTATGGTTCATGGTTTTTGACGACATGCCGTTGGCGTTTTAGATTTTCGACGCATGCTGGAACTTTTTACTTTGAAATGTTTTCTAGTTTCTGACTTATTTAACTTAAACGCCCAATGCATTCTCAATGGCAATAGCACAAACTTTGGCATGTTAATAGTCCTACATACTTACACCTAGCAACCCCATTCTAGCCTACTTAGGTTCATCTTACGGTGGACATGTTTGCCTGAAAAGGAATCTTTGAAATGTTTCATAGTTTTAGAAATATAGTGCTTTCAAATTTGAGAAATGTATAATGGGGTCAATGGCAGGTTTAGGCACGTCAAAAAAATCACATTCATTTAGAAACTCCATTCACACTTTTTATAATTCAGCTTAATGTGGACACACATGCTGGAACGTTTTACTTTGAATTTCTTTTGTAGTTTCTGAGTTAATTAACTTAAACACCCAATGCATTCTCAATGGTAATAGCACAAACTTGGCTTGCTACTAGTCCTACATACTCCATGCTACTAGTCCATGCTACTACTCCAAGAGCCTAGTCCTATACTTACACCATGGGTTTCTAGGTATAAGTATGTAGGACTAATAGCATGCCAAAGTTTGTGCTATTGCCATTGAGAATGATAATAACTCAGAAACTACAAAACATTTCCAAGTAAAAAGTTCCAGCATGTGTCTCCACAGTAAGCTGAATAATAAAAAGTGTGAATGGAGTTTCTAGGTGAAAGTGATTTTTTGACGTGCCAATAGCTGGGCCCCATTGTACATTTCTCAAATTTTAAAGCACTATATTTCTAAAACGATGAAACATGTCAAAGATTCCTTTTCAGGCAAACATGTCCACCGTAAGATGAACCTAAGTAGGCTAGAATGGGGTTGCTAGGTGTAAGTATGTAGGACTAGTAGCATGCCAAATGTTGTGCTATTGCCATAGAGAATGCATTGGGCGTTTAAGTTAAATAACTCATAAACTACAAAACATAAAAATAAAAAAAAGTTCCAGCATGTGTCTCCACAGTAAGCTGAATAATAAAAAGTGTGAATGGAGTTTCTAGGTGAAAGTGACTTTTGACGTGCCTATAGAGCTGCCATTGAGCCCCATGTTAAATGTCTCAAATTTGAAAGCACTATATTTCTAAAACTATGAAACATTTCAAAGATTCCTTTTCAGGCAACCATGTCCACCGTAAGATGAACCTAATTAGGCTAGAATGGGGTTGCTAGGTGTAAGTATGTAGGACTAGTAGCATGCCAAAGTTTGTGCTATTGCCATAGAGAATGCATTGGGGATGGGTGTATGAGAATGGGTGTTGCGGAGGATGAGAGGAATGCCTCTCATCCTCCGCAACACCCATTCTCATACACCGCTATACACCGCGAGGATATGGGCTATAGCCCATATCGTACGGCATACTATAGCACGCCGTTTTTCATCATTTTTGAGGATTTGAAAAAAATGAAAAAAAAAAAAAAACATGGGTTATATATAGCCCATCGTTTTTTGAATTTTTGAATTTTTTTTATCCTCGTTTTTCATCATTTTTGACCATGGGCTATAGCCCATACCGTACGGCATACTATAGCACGCCGTTTTTCATCATTTTTGAGGATTTTTAAAAAAATGAAAAAAACGATGGGTTATAGCCCATCATTTTTCATAATTTTTATGTAGGACTAGTAGCATGCCAAAGTTTGTGCTATTGCCACAGACTATAATGCATTGGGCGTTTAAGTTAAATAACTCAAAAACTATAAAACATTTCAAAGTAAAAAGTTCCAGCATGTGTCTCCACAGTAAGCTGAATAATAAAAAGTGTGAATGGAGTTTCTAGGTGAAAGTGACTTTTGACGTGCCTATAGAGCTGCCATTGAGCCCCATGTTAAATGTCTCAAATTTGAAAGCACTATATTTCTAAAACTATGAAACATTTCAAAGATTCCTTTTCAGGCAAACATGTCCACCGTAAGATGAACCTAAGTAGGCTAGAATGGGGTTGCTAGGTGTAAGTATGTAGGACTAGTAGCATGCCAAATGTTGTGCTATTGCCATAGAGAATGCATTGGGCGTTTAAGTTAAATAACTCATAAACTACAAAACATAAAAATAAAAAAAAGTTCCAGCATGTGTCTCCACAGTAAGCTGAATAATAAAAAGTGTGAATGGAGTTTCTAGGTGAAAGTGACTTTTGACGTGCCTATAGAGCTGCCATTGAGCCCCATGTTAAATGTCTCAAATTTGAAAGCACTATATTTCTAAAACTATGAAACATTTCAAAGATTCCTTTTCAGGCAAACATGTCCACCGTAAGATGAACCTAAGTAGGCTAGAATGGGGTTGCTAGGTGTAAGTATGTAGGACTAGTAGCATGCCAAATCTTGTGCTATTGCCATTGAGAATGCATTGGGCGTTTAAGTTAAATAACTCATAAACTACAAAACATAAAAATAAAAAAAAGTTCCAGCATGTGTCTCCACAGTAAGCTGAATAATAAAAAGTGTGAATGGAGTTTCTAGGTGAAAGTGACTTTTGACGTGCCTATAGAGCTGCCATTGAGCCCCATGTTAAATGTCTCAAATTTGAAAGCACTATATTTCTAAAACTATTAAACATTTCAAAGATTCCTTTTCAGGCAAACATGTCCACCGTAAGATGAACCTAAGTAGGCTAGAATGGGGTTGCTAGGTGTAAGTATGTAGGACTAGTAGCATGCCAAATTTTGTGCTATTGCCATAGAGAATGCATTGGGCGTTTAAGTTAAATAACTCATAAACTACAAAACATAAAAATAAAAAAAAGTTCCAGCATGTGTCTCCACAGTAAGCTGAATAATAAAAAGTGTGAATGGAGTTTCTAGGTGAAAGTGACTTTTGACGTGCCTATAGAGCTGCCATTGAGCCCCATGTTAAATGTCTCAAATTTGAAAGCACTATATTTCTAAAACTATGAAACATTTCAAAGATTCCTTTTCAGGCAAACATGTCCACCGTAAGATGAACCTAAGTAGGCTAGAATGGGGTTGCTAGGTGTAAGTATGTAGGACTAGTAGCATGCCAAAGTTTGTGCTATTGCCATAGAGAATGCATTGTGTTGCGCAACACCCATTCTCATACACCGCTATACACCGCAAGGATATGGGCTATAGCCCATATCGTACGGCATACTATACTGTAGCACGCCGTTTTTCATCATTTTTGAGGATTTGGAAAAAATAAAAAAATGAAAAAAACAATGGGTTATAGCCCATTGTTTTTTTAATTTTTGAAAAAAATAATATCCTCTTTTTTCATCATTTTTGACCATGGGCTATAGCCCATATCGTACGGCATACTATAGCACGCCGTTTTTCATCATTTTTGAGGATTTGAAAAAAAGTGAAAAAATGAAAAAAACGATGGGTTATAGCCCATCGTTTTTTTAATTTTTGATAAAAAAAATGTATCCTCGTTTTTTATCATTTTGGACAATGGGCTATAGCCCATATCGTACGGCATACTATAACACGCCGTTTTTCATCATTTTTGAGGATTTGAAAAAAATGAAAAAATGAAAAAAGCAACTGCCTATGGCTCAGCCATAGGCAGTTGCTTTGGCTTAGTGGTTAAGATGTTGGCCTTCAGTGCAGGGGACCTGTGTTCGATTACTGGGTGTTACACTCTGATGAACGTGAGTCTATGTTCAACTCTTGATTCTTTCAACTTTACTATCTGAAGGCTAACATACAAATGATCGCTTCAACAGTACAAAGAGGCAGATGTTACTGAGTGATGGTGTAGTAGGGGCTATTCAGCACAGAGAGTTGTTCAAATCCCACACTTCCTAAAGTGTAATGCTAGTTATTGAGCTTCATTTACTGCTATTCTAGCAGTGGCTCACAGCCTCAGCCTGCCTACCTCAAAACTCTAATTGTCGTAGTGGTTAAGATGTTGGCTTTCCACGTGGGAGACCAGGGTTCGATTCCCGGCTGTTACACTATCATACAAAAGAAGACCTCAACAACAGCGCTAAGAAACATCTGATTAATATGAGTCTGTGTTATTTAAACTTTACTGAAGGCTAACGCACAAAAGATCACTTCAAAATTACCAGGAGACTTTGCCTGAGAGTGTCTGACTGATGGTGCAGTGGTCTAATCATCAGGCTTTCAGTACAGACATTCCATGTTCAAGTCCTGTTCCTCCTACAGCTCAATGCTGCAGTAATTTGAACTTTTCAAGGCTTGAATAAAAAATTAAAACTCAAAAGCACCAGGAGACATCTACTGATTGCCCAAAGGTGCCTTGGCTCAATGGTGTGGAGCGCTTGACCCGTTGCCTCTGCTACAGACAGTTGGCAGGTTCAAGTCCCATGTCATGACATCAAGGTGCTGGAGGACCATCGGGAGACGGTGCTCTCTCCCCCTGTTTCCTGAGATGTAATGGTTGGGGCTTATGTCTGAAAGAACCCTGTCCAGCTAACCTTTTACCATGAAAATGTCCAATTTAACATAAATGGTAAATGGTGCATGCACAATCTCTGTAAAGCACCTTGGATAAAGGCGCTACGCGCCTTTATCCAAGGTGCTTTACAGAGATTGTGCATTACATTCACCCATTCATACACCGATGGCAGCAGAAACCATGCAAGGCACCAACTAGCACATCGGGAGCAATTAGGGGTTCAGTGTCTTGCTCAAGGACACTTTGACAGTAACTCTGGGGGAGCCCGGGTTTGAACTGGCAACCTTACGGTTACCATCCAGGCACTCTACCCCTGAGCCACTGCCGCCCCACAAGGCACCTTGGGGCATTCAGCAGATGTCTCCTGGTGCTTTTGAGTTTTTATTTTTTATTCAAGCCTTGAAAAGTTCAAATTACTGCAGCATTGAGCTGTAGGAGGAACAGGACTTGAACATGGAATGTCTGTACTGAAAGCCTGATGATTAGACCACTGCACCATCAGTCAGACACTCTCAGGCAAAGTCTCCTGGTAATTTTGAAGTGATCTTTTGTGCGTTAGCCTTCAGTAAAGTTTAAATAACACAGACTCATATTAATCAGATGTTTCTTAGCGCTGTTGTTGAGGTCTTCTTTTGTATGATAGTGTAATAGCCGGGAATCGAACCCTGGTCTCCCACGTCGAAAGCCAACATCTTAACCACTACGACAATTAGAGTTTTGAGGTAGTCAGGCTGAGGCTGTGAGCCACTGCTAGAATAGCAGTAAATGAAGCTCAATAACTAGCATTAAACTTTAGGAAGAGTGGGATTTGAACATGAACTCTCTGTGCTGAATAGCCCCTACTACAACATCACTCAGTAACATCTGCCTCTTTGTACTGTTGAAGCGATCTTTTGTATGTTAGCCTTCAGATAGTAAAGTTGAAAGAATCAAGAGTTGAACATAGACTCACGTTCATCAGAGTGTAACACCCAGGAATCGAACACAGGTCCCCTGCACTGAAGGCCAACATCTTAACCACTAAGCCAAAGCAACTGCCTATGGCTCAGGGGAGATATGAGACTTTTGAGGTTATCAGGCTGAGGCTGTGAGCCTTCAGTTAATACATCTCTAAATGTTCAAATCCCTGTTCTCCTATAGCTTTATAATGCTGGAGTGTTTCAACTTTACCAACTGAGGGCTAACACACACAATTACCAGGAGATGTTCACTGTGTGTCTGACTGATGGTGCAATGGTCTAATGATCAGTCTCTCTGTACGGACATTCTATGTTCAAGTCCCATTGCTCCTATAGCACAATGTTAATGTTTCTCATCCTCCGCAACACCCATTCTCATACACCGCTATACTTTTAAGTATGTTGCGGTAGAGAGAACGTCATCATTTTGGACCATGGGCTATAGCCCATACGATCATACGACAGCACGCCGTTTTTCATCATTTTTGAGGATTTGAAAAAAATGAAAAAATGAAAAAAACGATGGGTTATAGCCCATCGTTTTTTGAATTTTTGAATTAATTTTTTTATCCTCGTTTTTCATCATTTTGGACCATGGGCTATAGCCCACATCGTACGGCATACTATAGCACGGCGTTTTTCATCATTTTTGAGGATTTGAAAAAAAGTGAAAAAATGAAAAAAACGATGGGTTATAGCCCATCGTTTTTTAAATTTTTGATAAAAAAAATGTATCCTCGTTTTTTATCATTTTGGACAATGGGCTATAGCCCATATCGTACGGCATACTATAGCACGCCGTTTTTCATCATTTTTGAGGATTTGAAAAAAATGAAAAAATGAAAAAAGCAACTGCCTATGGCTCAGCCATAGGCAGTTGCTTTGGCTTAGTGGTTAAGATGTTGGCCTTCAGTGCAGGGGACCTGTGTTCGATTACTGGGTGTTACACTCTGATGAACGTGAGTCTATGTTCAACTCTTGATTCTTTCAACTTTACTATCTGAAGGCTAACATACAAATGATCGCTTCAACAGTACAAAGAGGCAGATGTTACTGAGTGATGGTGTAGTAGGGGCTATTCAGCACAGAGAGTTGTTCAAATCCCACACTTCCTAAAGTGTAATGCTAGTTATTGAGCTTCATTTACTGCTATTCTAGCAGTGGCTCACAGCCTCAGCCTGCCTACCTCAAAACTCTAATTGTCGTAGTGGTTAAGATGTTGGCTTTCCACGTGGGAGACCAGGGTTCGATTCCCGGCTGTTACACTATCATACAAAAGAAGACCTCAACAACAGCGCTAAGAAACATCTGATTAATATGAGTCTGTGTTATTTAAACTTTACTGAAGGCTAACGCACAAAAGATCACTTCAAAATTACCAGGAGACTTTGCCTGAGAGTGTCTGACTGATGGTGCAGTGGTCTAATCATCAGGCTTTCAGTACAGACATTCCATGTTCAAGTCCTGTTCCTCCTACAGCTCAATGCTGCAGTAATTTGAACTTTTCAAGGCTTGAATAAAAAATAAAAACTCAAAAGCACCAGGAGACATCTACTGATTGCCCAAAGGTGCCTTGGCTCAATGGTGTGGAGCGCTTGACCCGTTGCCTCTGCTACAGACAGTTGGCAGGTTCAAGTCCCATGTCATGACATCAAGGTGCTGGAGGACCATCGGGAGACGGTGCTCTCTCCCCCTGTTTCCTGAGATGTAATGGTTGGGGCTTATGTCTGAAAGAACCCTGTCCAGCTAACCTTTTACCATGAAAATGTCCAATTTAACATAAATGGTAAATGGTGCATGCACAATCTCTGTAAAGCACCTTGGATAAAGGCGCGTAGCGCCTTTATCCAAGGTGCTTTACAGAGATTGTGCATTACATTCACCCATTCATACACCGATGGCAGCGGAAACCATGCAAGGCACCAACTAGCACATCGGGAGCAATTAGGGGTTCAGTGTCTTGCTCAAAGACACTTTGACAGTAACTCTGGGGGAGCCCGGGTTTGAACTGGCAACCTTACGGTTACCATCCAGGCACTCTACCCCTGAGCCACTGCCGCCCCACAAGGCACCTTGGGGCATTCAGCAGATGTCTCCTGGTGCTTTTGAGTTTTTATTTTTTATTCAAGCCTTGAAAAGTTCAAATTACTGCAGCATTGAGCTGTAGGAGGAACAGGACTTGAACATGGAATGTCTGTACTGAAAGCCTGATGATTAGACCACTGCACCATCAGTCAGACACTCTCAGGCAAAGTCTCCTGGTAATTTTGAAGTGATCTTTTGTGCGTTAGCCTTCAGTAAAGTTTAAATAACACAGACTCATATTAATCAGATGTTTCTTAGCGCTGTTGTTGAGGTCTTCTTTTGTATGATAGTGTAATAGCCGGGAATCGAACCCTGGTCTCCCACGTGGAAAGCCAACATCTTAACCACTACGACAATTAGATTTTTGAGGTAGTCAGGCTGAGGCTGTGAGCCACTGCTAGAATAGCAGTAAATGAAGCTCAATAACTAGCATTAAACTTTAGGAAGAGTGGGATTTGAACATGAACTCTCTGTGCTGAATAGCCACTACTACAACATCACTCAGTAACATCTGCCTCTTTGTACTGTTGAAGCGATCTTTTGTATGTTAGCCTTCAGATAGTAAAGTTGAAAGAATCAAGAGTTGAACATAGACTCACGTTCATCAGAGTGTAACACCCAGGAATCGAACACAGGTCCCCTGCACTGAAGGCCAACATCTTAACCACTAAGCCAAAGCAACTGCCTATGGCTCAGGGGAGATATGAGACTTTTGAGGTTATCAGGCTGAGGCTGTGAGCCTTCAGTTAATACATCTCTAAATGTTCAAATCCCTGTTCTCCTATAGCTTTATAATGCTGGAGTGTTTCAACTTTACCAACTGAGGGCTAACACACACAATTACCAGGAGATGTTCACTGTGTGTCTGACTGATGGTGCAATGGTCTAATGATCAGTCTCTCTGTACGGACATTCTATGTTCAAGTCCCATTGCTCCTATAGCACAATGTTAATGTTTCTCATCCTCCGCAACACCCATTCTCATACACCGCTATACTTTTAAGTATGTTGCGGTAGAGAGAACGTCATCATTTTGGACCATGGGCTATAGCCCATACGATCATACGATAGCACGCCGTTTTTCATCATTTTTGAGGATTTGAAAAAAATGAAAAAATGAAAAAACCGATGGGTTATAGCCCATCGTTTTTTGAATTTTTGAATTAATTTTTTTATCCTCGTTTTTCATCATTTTGGACCATGGGCTATAGCCCACATCGTACGGCATACTATAGCACGGCGTTTTTCATCATTTTTGAGGATTTGAAAAAAAGTGAAAAAATGAAAAAAACGATGGGTTATAGCCCATCGTTTTTTTAATTTTTGATAAAAAAAATGTATCCTCGTTTTTTATCATTTTGGACAATGGGCTATAGCCCATATCGTACGGCATACTATAACACGCCGTTTTTCATCATTTTTGAGGATTTGAAAAAAATGAAAAAATGAAAAAAGCAACTGCCTATGGCTCAGCCATAGGCAGTTGCTTTGGCTTAGTGGTTAAGATGTTGGCCTTCAGTGCAGGGGACCTGTGTTCGATTACTGGGTGTTACACTCTGATGAACGTGAGTCTATGTTCAACTCTTGATTCTTTCAACTTTACTATCTGAAGGCTAACATACAAATGATCGCTTCAACAGTACAAAGAGGCAGATGTTACTGAGTGATGGTGTAGTAGGGGCTATTCAGCACAGAGAGTTGTTCAAATCCCACACTTCCTAAAGTGTAATGCTAGTTATTGAGCTTCATTTACTGCTATTCTAGCAGTGGCTCACAGCCTCAGCCTGCCTACCTCAAAACTCTAATTGTCGTAGTGGTTAAGATGTTGGCTTTCCACGTGGGAGACCAGGGTTCGATTCCCGGCTGTTACACTATCATACAAAAGAAGACCTCAACAACAGCGCTAAGAAACATCTGATTAATATGAGTCTGTGTTATTTAAACTTTACTGAAGGCTAACGCACAAAAGATCACTTCAAAATTACCAGGAGACTTTGCCTGAGAGTGTCTGACTGATGGTGCAGTGGTCTAATCATCAGGCTTTCAGTACAGACATTCCATGTTCAAGTCCTGTTCCTCCTACAGCTCAATGCTGCAGTAATTTGAACTTTTCAAGGCTTGAATAAAAAATAAAAACTCAAAAGCACCAGGAGACATCTACTGATTGCCCAAAGGTGCCTTGGCTCAATGGTGTGGAGCGCTTGACCCGTTGCCTCTGCTACAGACAGTTGGCAGGTTCAAGTCCCATGTCATGACATCAAGGTGCTGGAGGACCATCGGGAGACGGTGCTCTCTCCCCCTGTTTCCTGAGATGTAATGGTTGGGGCTTATGTCTGAAAGAACCCTGTCCAGCTAACCTTTTACCATGAAAATGTCCAATTTAACATAAATGGTAAATGGTGCATGCACAATCTCTGTAAAGCACCTTGGATAAAGGCGCTACGCGCCTTTATCCAAGGTGCTTTACAGAGATTGTGCATTACATTCACCCATTCATACACCGATGGCAGCGGAAACCATGCAAGGCACCAACTAGCACATCGGGAGCAATTAGGGGTTCAGTGTCTTGCTCAAGGACACTTTGACAGTAACTCTGGGGGAGCCCGGGTTTGAACTGGCAACCTTACGGTTACCATCCAGGCACTCTACCCCTGAGCCACTGCCGCCCCACAAGGCACCTTGGGGCATTCAGCAGATGTCTCCTGGTGCTTTTGAGTTTTAATTTTTTATTCAAGCCTTGAAAAGTTCAAATTACTGCAGCATTGAGCTGTAGGAGGAACAGGACTTGAACATGGAATGTCTGTACTGAAAGCCTGATGATTAGACCACTGCACCATCAGTCAGACACTCTCAGGCAAAGTCTCCTGGTAATTTTGAAGTGATCTTTTGTGCGTTAGCCTTCAGTAAAGTTTAAATAACACAGACTCATATTAATCAGATGTTTCTTAGCGCTGTTGTTGAGGTCTTCTTTTGTATGATAGTGTAATAGCCGGGAATCGAACCCTGGTCTCCCACGTCGAAAGCCAACATCTTAACCACTACGACAATTAGAGTTTTGAGGTAGTCAGGCTGAGGCTGTGAGCCACTGCTAGAATAGCAGTAAATGAAGCTCAATAACTAGCATTAAACTTTAGGAAGAGTGGGATTTGAACATGAACTCTCTGTGCTGAATAGCCCCTACTACAACATCACTCAGTAACATCTGCCTCTTTGTACTGTTGAAGCGATCTTTTGTATGTTAGCCTTCAGATAGTAAAGTTGAAAGAATCAAGAGTTGAACATAGACTCACGTTCATCAGAGTGTAACACCCAGGAATCGAACACAGGTCCCCTGCACTGAAGGCCAACATCTTAACCACTAAGCCAAAGCAACTGCCTATGGCTCAGGGGAGATATGAGACTTTTGAGGTTATCAGGCTGAGGCTGTGAGCCTTCAGTTAATACATCTCTAAATGTTCAAATCCCTGTTCTCCTATAGCTTTATAATGCTGGAGTGTTTCAACTTTACCAACTGAGGGCTAACACACACAATTACCAGGAGATGTTCACTGTGTGTCTGACTGATGGTGCAATGGTCTAATGATCAGTCTCTCTGTACGGACATTCTATGTTCAAGTCCCATTGCTCCTATAGCACAATGTTAATGTTTCTCATCCTCCGCAACACCCATTCTCATACACCGCTATACTTTTAAGTATGTTGCGGTAGAGAGAACGTCATCATTTTGGACCATGGGCTATAGCCCATACGATCATACGATAGCACGCCGTTTTTCATCATTTTTGAGGATTTGAAAAAAATGAAAAAATGAAAAAAACGATGGGTTATACCCCATCGTTTTTTGATTTTTTTTTTAATCCTCGTTTTTCATCATTTTGGACCATGGGCTATAGCCCATATCGTACGGCATACTATAGCACGCCGTTTTTCATCATTTTTGAGGATTTGAAAAAAAAAGAAATCCTCGTTTTTCATCATTTTGGACCATGGGCTATAGCCCATATCGTACGGCATACTATAGCACGCCGTTTTTCATCATTTTTGAGGATTTGAAAAAAAAAAAAAAAAAAAGAAAAACGATGGGTTATAGCCCAGCGTTTTTTTTTTTTTTTTTTAATCCTCGTTTTTCATCATATTGGACCATGGGCTATAGCCCATATCGTACGACGTACGGCATACTATAGCACGCCGTTTTTCATCATTTTTGAGGATTTGGAAAAATAATAATAATAAAAAAACGATGGGTTATAGCCCATCGTTTTTTGAAAAAAAAAATTAACCTCGTTTTTCATCAATTTGGACCATATCGTACGGCATACTATAGCACGCCGTTTTTCATCATTTTTGCCATTGAGCCCCATTGTAAATTTGAAAGCACTATATTTCTAAAACTATGAAACATTTCAAAGATTCCTTTTCAGGCAAACATGTCCACCGTAAGATGAACCTAAGTAGGCTAGAATGGGGTTGCTAGGTGTAAGTATGTAGGACTAGTAGCATGCCAAATTTTGTGCTATTGCCATAGAGAATGCATTGTGTTGCGGAGGATGTGAGGAATGCTCTCATCCTCCGCAACACCAATTCTCATATACACCGCTATACACCACGAGGATATGAGCTATAGCCTATATCGTACGGCATACTATAGTACTGTAGCACGCTGTTTTTCATCATTTTTGAGGATTTGAAAAAAAATTAAAAAAAAACGATGGGTTATAGCCCATCGTTTTTTGAATTTCTTTTTTAATCCTCGTTTTTCATCATTTTGGACCATGGGCTATATCGTAGGGCATACTATAGCACGCCGTTTTTCATCATTTTTGAGGATTTAAAAAAAAAATTAAATTTAAAAAAACGATGGGTTATAGCCCATCGTTTTTTGAATTTTTGATTTTGAACCACGAGAAGGTCCAGAGTCGTGTGAGCACGTTTCTACGACAAAGTATGCCAGAGTAATGAGGCTGCAAAAGTGAGGTTGATTTAGAGATAAATCCCATACATTGTCAATGGGAGGAAAAAACTATAAATAAAGTTAAATATTTTAAAAAGTATAAACTTTTTCAAAACAACTTTTTCACCAATGAAAGTTCAAAGATAGATGAACATTATAAAGTTTGAATGAAGTTTCAAAGTGAAAGTATGACGGAGTAATAAGAGCTCAAAAAAGTTAACTCTTCCATCGACTCTCATTATAAAGAATGTAAAAAAAAGTTAAAAAGTATAAAACTTTGTAAAAATTCTAATTGGAGCAATAATAACTGCAAAGAGCTGAACAGTTTGACGTTTGAACTACATTTCTAGCATAAAGTATGTGGAAGTAGTAAGACTTAGTAGGCGGAAATTGGAATAAAGAATAAATATAAACTGAGAGTAACTAGTGTGTGCTCGCTGTGGCGAGCCCACAATAACTCCGAAACTACAAAACATTTAAAAGTAAAAAGTTCCAGCATGTGTCTCCACAGTAAGCTGAATTATGAAAAGTGTGAATGGAGTTTTTAGGTGAAAGTGAGTTTTTGACTTGCCAATGTCTGCCATTGAGCCCCATTGTACATTTCTCAAATTTGAAAGCACTATATTTCTAAAACGATTAAACATTTCAAAGATTCCTTTTCAGGCAAATATGTGTGCCTATTGTGGAGAGTTGTTAGGAGCTGACCAAATGTGAGTGCATCAAGTGCATGTACTGGAAGGTGTAAGACAAGTGCATCAGATATGGCCTCAGTTGCACATGCAGATGTCCCTGGGCCCCCTGCTAGAACCTATTTGCATGTTTCTTTTGCCAGAGTTACTCCCTGTTGTCCTGTGTTTTCAATTGTAGGCCTATATGGCTCGGCTTCCCCTCGCCACATGCTTTACTTTGTCACCATACTGACTGTTAACTTTCAGTTGTTACACAGTAACTTTGTAACGTTGCTTACACGCTGTGCTAATTCATTAATCTTATTTTGTGTTTCCCCATCCCTAGTATTTACTTTACAAATTTAATGCCGGTTAGTTAAAAAAAAGAAGAGAAGAAAACGCCCTTGTGACTGTTACCTTGTCGTAACGGAGCTTGTGTGATTTTTACCAAACTAGTCCTTTTTACCAGGTCGTGGGCGGAGACAGACAAAACACAGTCAAACTGTGTTTTGTCAAGCTGTCTGTTAGAAACCACCTAACTCCAAAATGTTCATTTTTCAGGAAATGAAAAAAAAAACATCCAGCTCAAATGGAATTAGGTTTTCGCCGAAACACTTTCCATTGGTTCCAAATTTACATTTTTTAACCGACACACAGTCGTAAAGGTTGTTCAATAGCATTAATTTATGGGAATATATATATATATATATATATAGATCTATATCAATAACCTAAAAATAATGGAGTTAGGTGGTTTATTCCTGACAGTAACATTATGTTATTTCAACTTATTTGTATTTGTAGAATATAGATAAAAGCAATTGTTAACAAAATATTCAATATTAAGTGGTTAAAAGATGTACAGCATTTACTCTTTGTGAAGTGCTGTTTATGAACACCAGTGTGTGTGTGTGTGTGTGTGCGTGCATGCATGCATGCGTGCGTGCGCATGCATGCGTGTGTGCAGAGGAGGAAGAAAGGAGCCTCAACCTGTTTAATTTTCCAACACATAAAAGTAAATATATTTAAAAAAATTGTTCATACTGAATAACTTTTATCATTGCAGAGTCATTTACACAAGGGGAGTCTGTCAATCTGTCAGATTCATATACACGGTTATTCAGATGCACAAACTGTCTCTTCATTTGCAAAGTTATCACTTTGCAAAATGTAGTGTGCACACCCCCTTTCCAAACAGCTACACAGTTGCAGAATAAAAATCATCATTTTTACCTTTCATTGATTTAAACAGAATTGAAAACATTAATACTCTCGGACAACAACATTTTCTGAAATGGCAAATGAGGAAAAAGGTGGAATCCCTTTCTCCCTGATCTTCATCTTTTTTTTTTTTGAATATGACAATTCAGAATTTGAGAAATGTTCTTCTTCTTTTTTCTTTTTTCTTTTTTACAAACACATCTCACTACATGGTCGATCATTATATAAATTGGTGGTTTACAAATGTCGCCCAAAATGCAAAGGGATGTGCATAGAGGTGTCAAGACAATGTCCGGCTGTGTTGTTGCTGCTGCTGTAGTAGTAGTAGTAGTTGTTGGTTAGCGTCCGAGCTTCCCTCAATCGAGTTCAGTCTTCCAAACGTGTGGAATGTGTTTTTTATTTTTCTTCTTCTTCTTTCTTTTCTCTTCTGGAGGTTTCACAGAGGGAGAGGGAGGGGCAACACTGACTGACATGGCATGGAAGCTTGCGAATGTTCACATGCACATATTGGTGACCTCATTCAAACCTCTAAAACGTTTTAAGAAATTAGAAGAGACAGTACCTGGTAGAACAGTGTGTGTCTGTGTGTGTGTGTGTGTGTGTGTGTGTGTGTGTGTGTGTGTGTGTGTGTGTGTGTGTGTGTGTGTAGCTGTGGCGACTGTTACTGTACCATTACAAGGGATAAGAAAGATATTAAATTAACGGATAACAAGATAGGCTCATCCAGATAAGACTGCTACCAAAAAGGGAAGGAATCAATAAATAATAAGGGTGACGGGAGACACTGCAGTGTTTGTGCGCTTTTCTTCAGTCTGGCTAGAGAGAGAGAGAGAGAGAGAGAGAGTACCCACCAACAGTGTTGTTCTAGGGAGCTACAGGTGCTTAAGAACTACAACACCCAACAGGACTACATTGCGATGTGTGTGTATGTGTGTGTGTGTGTGTGTGTGTGTGTGTGTGTGGAGGGGGGGATGGGGGGGGGGGGGGTGACACGCAAGGGAGGACACAGTACTGTCTCTTTAAAACAAAACAACTACAAAAATGTCGCCTTGCTAGCTATCACAAACATGACGATATTCATTGCTTTGTTTCACTTTTGTTTTTATATAACACTACGTCTAGGTAGTCTGTAAGGGCAGAGTCTTGATTGGCCCGCTGCGGGTGTTTGGCGCAGCGCCCAGAGGAGATTTGATTGGCCCGCTGTGGGTGTTTTTGGCGCAGCTCCCAGAGGAGATTTCGACATGGCTGCTCCAAGTTCTTTGCGCAGTACACCGAGGGTTTTGATTGGCTGTTGAAGGTCAAGTGCAGTGTGGGCGAGACAGAGTGAGAGAGATGTTTCTGATCGGTTGAGGTGCTTTTTCTTCCTCTCTTCTCCATTTATCAGAGTAATCACGGTATTATTATTATTATTATTGATTTTCTTTTAACGTATCTCTGGATGGAGAGAGTAGGAAATGGAGAAAGGGGGGAAGTTCGAAGGAGGGCAAGTTGGAGCTTGACAACTCAGATGAGTGGAAGTTGAAGCGGAGCAGGCCTGGGTGTTGGTAGCTCAGATGAGTGGAAGTTGAAGCGGAGCAGGCCTGGGTGTTGGTAACTCAGATGAGTGGAAGTTGAAGCGGAGCAGGCCTGGGTGTTGGTAACTCAGATGAGTGGAGGTTGAAGCGGAGCAGGCCTGGGTGTTGGTAACTCAGATGAGTGGAAGTTGAAGCGGAGCAGGCCTGGGTGTTGGTAGTCAGATGAGTGGAAGTTGAAGCGGAGCAGGCCTGGATGTTGGTAGTGAGTGGATGAGTGGAAGTTGAAGCGGAGCAGGCCTGGATGTTGGTAGTGAGTGGATGAGTGGAAGTTGAAGCGGAGCAGGCCTGGGTGTTGGTAGTTGAAGTTGAAGCGGAGCAGGCCTGGGTGTCGGTAGCTCAGTAGACCCAGGAGACGGGCACCCACTGGCCAGTGGTGCACACCAGATCGATGGCCTCCTCCAGGTGCCGGATGGTCTCGTCGATCTCGTTGTTGATGATGGTCTGGTCAAAGTAGTGGGCGTAGGTCTTCTGGAGGATCTCAGACTCCTTCTGCAGTCGCTGGAGGGACTCGTCCTGTGGGGGAAGAGAAGGCAGGAAAAGAAGGTTGGCGGGAGGTGGTGGTTTTCAGAGTAGGGGCCACTGGGGGGCGCCAGGTGGTCAATTGGAGAGGACAATCTAAGAATTACCATTGTCATACATTTCTTCAAAATTTTTCCAAACACTTAAAAATAAATAGTACAAAAGCACATTGCGGTGCAAGGCAATGCGAGGTTATAGATCGGCTATGTTTTATTTGAATCCAGTTTACAATGCACAATGAGGCTGTGTGGCTATTTGGGGGTCCTTGGGATGGAAAACCTGTTGGGGGAAGGACAGAGAGCTGGAGGGACTGAGGGTGGTGCATGGCTGAGGGGCTTCAGACTAAAATAGAAACGCTTCCTCAGCCAAAGGAGGTGAATAAGAAACACGACTGGGAAAGCTGAGCAGACAACGCTAACTAACGACTACGACCGTGCATTCAATGGACAGCAATGGGAATTATGTCTATTCTGTTTCGTACTCACTGGCAGCTTTCGACACCACCTGGGCATCTGAGAGGAATGCCAAAAAAACCAAACACATGCAGCATGCAAAGTAAACAAGCACAGAGATGGATAAGAGAGGCAAGGGGGGAGAGAGAGAGAGAGAGAGAGAGAGAGAGAGAGAGAGAGAGAGAGAGAGCGGGCTCTGCTGGCACACACACATGCTTGATGACATCACGTAAATGACTTTGAATATTTTAAAATTGCAATAAACAAAGAGCTTGCAGTACAGTGGAAAGAGATTGTACACAGCATGTGCGACTGCTTATTATTCACAAATCTATAAGAAGCATCTGCTGGTGCGGTTAGACGTACACCATTGAAAAACGTATTGCGCGTGTGTATTTGTGGTGTCCGTAATCATACCTCATTGATGCCTGGTGTGATGGTTGGTGCGGCAATGAACACGACGTATGGGGCAAACTCTGCCGTCCGCAGAACCTTCAGTGCCTGATGAGGGAGATCATATTTATCATATTTCAGTGTGGCAAACACAGCGACATCAAGACGCAAAGGCACCCCATTACACTACAGCAGTGGTTGCCCAAACGTGTTCAGGTCAAGGACCCCCAAATTGACACTAATTAGCCCACGGACCTCCATTTGAAAAAGGTATGCCAGGGACCCCCCCATAAGAGAACATTTTCACGTCTCTAGAAGTGATTCTCAACCCGTTTTATTTCAAGGACCCCCCAGTTTGACATGCATTAGTCTACGGACCCCCGTAGTTACAGTAACTTACAGACCTATAAGGGTTCTAAACTATCATTTAGCCGGGGACCCCCTGGAACTGCCTCAAGGACCCGTGGGGGTACCCGGACCCCACTTTGGGAACCACTGTACCCCACACACACACACACACACACACACACACACACACACACACACACACACACACACACACACACACACACACACACACACACACACACACACACACACACACACACACACACACACACACACACACACACACACACACACACACACACACACACACACACACAGGTGTTCATAAACAGCACTCCACAAAGAGTAAATGCTGTGCATCTTTTAACCACTTTTAATATTGAATATTTTGTTAACAATAGCTTTTATCTATATTCTACAAATACAAATAACATAATGTTACTGTCCGGAAGAAACCACCTAACTCCATTTTTTTTGGGTTATTGATATATATATATATATCGGTATATATCGGTTCTGATGGCCCAGGCCGTAGCGTAACGGTCTGGGCACCGGACTGGTAATCCAGTCGCAGTGTGCCGCGGGTTCGACTCCCGGACCCGACACGGCCTTTACTGCATGTCATCCCCCCATCTCTCTCCCGTTTCCTGTCAGCCTACTGTCTGTCCCTTCAAAAATCAATAAAAGGCGTAAGCCGCAAAAAAATATCTTAAAAAAAAAAAAAAAACCCATTCTGACCTGAGATCAGATTCTAAAAACGTCCATGTCAGTCGTTCTTCGATTTTTCAAAAATAGCAGACCTACAAACTCGTAGCGCGCCACTCGGTGGCGCGCTATGAGCTTGTAGATCTGCTATTTTTCAATAGCTAAAGCATAACGTAATGCTAACACCATTTCTACCTGAGGCTCTACGTCCAGGATGGATATGAGTCCCTGCTCGTGGATCTTGCGGATGGTCTCCAGCCGCGTGCCGTACATGGCGTCCTCGTGGCTGCCGTACTCCAGGTACTCGTTGTTGCTGATGTCCTGCATCATCTGGTCGTGGGACACGAAGTAGTAGTTCTTCCCGTTCTCCTCGTCCTTCTTGGGAGGCCTGGTCGTGTCTGAGAGAGAGACGAGACACGCGAGTTGGGAGGAACGGTGAGCGACAGGAGAGAGAACGTGGTGGAACTATTCAGGTAAAAACTGACCCTGGATCAGCTCAGGAACAACACTTCGTTAAGTGGAACTATTGAACTGACCCTGGATCAGCTCAGGAACAACACTTCAGCGATCCTCCGCGTGGAGAAATAACACCTTGCACATTGCGGACATAGTGCATACTTATATGCAGTGTGTGTGTGCATGTGTGTGTGCGTGCTTAATATGCCGATACCTGTAGGGAAGTTTAAATGTAATGCAGAGAAAACCTCAACTGACAAACCTATGCCCACTGCTTTGGAAACCCAGTCCCCTATATGAAGCACCAACCTAAAGTCTTTGCATTGGTAATACAGTTATCTCCAAGTACTTTTTGTACGGTTTGTGCGTGTTCATAGGTGTGTGAGTGTGACTTCAGTGTGTTTATCTGTGTTTGTGTGTCTTACGAGGGATGGGGTAGGCGAATCTGTCAGGGTGTTTGGTGATGAGTGTGTTCTTGATGTGTCTCCTGCCCACTCCATGGGCACCTGAGGAAGTATCAGACAGACAGACAGACAGACAGACAGACAGACAGACAGACAGACAGACAGACAGACAGACAGACAGACAGACAGACAGACAGACAGACAGACAGACAGACAGACAGACAGACAGACAGACAGACAGTATCAGACTGTCCATAGTGTATTCTCTTCACTCTACTACCAGTTCCCATGTGTATCCATTAACATTGTATCCCACAAACGGTGGGGAGGAAGGGCAACCAGAATGCCACATACCGTAGGTAGAATAATACAGAGAAGTGTTGTTTAATTGCCAATAGCACTAAAACAAATAAAGCAAGTATAAAGGCCATATACATGAAAACGTCTTGGAATATTACAGTGCAACATATTTCCAGCTCTTCCTCAGGCGGTATCCCTTTATGTATGCATAGCCTTTGTTCTAGTGCCATTATGAGCAAATACATACCACGTGTTAACCGCTTAAAGGGGTGTTTCAATTTAGAGCAGTTGTTAAGATGCTTGATTAAACATTTTGATATTCAGAGATGTATGTATGTTCATTAACGCCCATCCCATGCAAGCCCATTCAACTTCAACCTCACATTAGACTTACAATGTCAATCACCACCCTGAACAAACATTAAAGTCCATAGTTGGCTGGCACGAATTACATCATTTCGGAAAGCCATTTATTGGAGGGGATCAAAAACATGCTTTCGTCTCTGACAGACAGTCCTTTTGATGAATGAGGAGACCTTCAGTTTTAGATTAGTGGTTGATATTAGTCTTTCACCTGTACTCATACTCACCTAATAAGACTAGTGTTTTCCTCTTGAAAGCAGGGAGCTTCACCACCTCCTCGTATGTGACGAGGTCTAGTTGGTCAAACACTGTAGGGAGAGAGACCAGGGGGAGAGAGAGAGAGAGAGAGACAGTGAGACAACCTGGGGAGACGGCTAAGACAACGGCACTGTGAGGTGGTTCTACAAATCGCTAAAGACAAATGTATACGTTGTTGTATGACCATATCGATCACCAAACATAACTGATTAGGTGAACGAAAAGGTCGTATGACAAAGTATTACATGGTCTACTAGAGGAGTGTCAGACACACCTGGGTGACAATAGGCTTGTGTAGCAGAGACAATTGGAGATCTCAGCCTACTGTGACATCTAAATTCACCGTAGGGGCCGAATGGGAAAAAGAAAACAAAACTGCATTGCAGAACTAATGCAAAGACCTCATGGCATTCCCTCATATTTGTGATATTATGATTCGTTTTCAAAGCAGTGGACATTGGGTTTGAAAGCAACCATTCTCTCCCTGCTGTTTTATTACATTTACATTTCTTTTCTGATCGTCTGGTTACGCGAGACTAGCTTAGATGAACTGACGGATGTCAGGTTTATCGTCAAAACTTTGAATGGTTTCTGTATCATACGGACAGTTGGTAAAGGGCCGTAATGTCTGTGACAAAGTGAAATGTGGCTGTACAGTTCAGAAGACTTGATTTCTTCGACTGAGCCGATATGGGCCACGATAGGGAGTAATCCAACCAAGCGAAGGACCGAGAGTTCAGTCCATGGCATGAATACATACATTCCTGTGCAGGAGGTATTTGAGGTATTTGATCAAAAGTATAATTCCATTAGTAGCCGCTGCAACAAACAAACCTTCAACAAAGAATACGTATAAATACTATGTGTAAAGTGCAAGTTGAATTCATTATAGAGATCCATTCAGTAAGGTAAGGTGGGAGAGGAGAGAATGAATGGTGGCTGCGGTGCACATGGAGCGCAGGTGTAAAGCAAGCCAAGAGGTCAATTTAGGGAGCAAGAATACTACACTCCCTTCGGCCCTTGGATGTCTGCACAATGTGTGCTCAGCCCCCGTAACATGAACCCCAGATAAGAGTCTGGCTAGGATGAAGGGGGCTGACATGTGAAATACAATACCCACAAGTCACTGTGTTCTCTCGTGTAACAGTCGACGCTATCAGTGATAGCCGGCTTACTGACCATCTGGCCGTCGCTAAAGCATACAGTAAATGCAATGTGACGTTCAAGTGGCTTTTACAAAGTTTGCGCTCTGTATTCAGTTCATATACTAAATTGAGCACGTCAGCGAATGCCATTGACCATCCACAGTAGCCATCTTGCTCTTATGTCATACTCAAGAGGACACGTGCACATTTTGCGATTATGAGGCAAGACAAAAATGGCTGCCATTTGACTAATTACAGTAATATCACAACTGAAGAGTTGTCATTGCTACTGCCGTTTGTAATACTGTCCATTTTGGGGAATTACTGAGCGCAATTGACCAGACAAATTAGAATTAATCACATTAGGAGGATGACAACACACAAGTATTATGATTTATGAACAAACACATACTGCAAACTGCCATATGGTTTCAGTTAGTTATTCTGGGTAAATGACAACAGAACAAAACTGAAACGGTGGCAGTGACAGCTGAAAGGCCTAGAGGGTGTTAAACAAAATGGAATGAGATAGAAAGAGAAAGAGAGTGATAGGCTAGAATAGAAGTGTGAGACAATGCATGATGCGAAGTGTGTTATCTGTTACATGTGTTTAGATAAAGAAGGAAGAAGCAAATAAGCATTAGAGTCCCATCACAGTTTGTTACTTACATGCAGAGAGGCCGTTTGATAGGAAAGCGAGAGAGATGGACAGGGGGAGGGGTCATAACATGGTCCAGTTACAACAGCAGAATTACCATACATTAATTGCACAAACACAGCAAACATACATTAGTGTGAGTGGCCATGCGACACTCCACAACACCGACAATGGTTCAGTCGGGACACTCAGTGCAATTAAACAAAACAAACAAACAAATATTGCAGTGATATTATGCATTGGTATGTTAAGGCATTGAACCTCTACCATGAAATGTTCTATGAGCAGGGCCTGGCTGTAAACTAGTTCTTGAGCTTAGTCCAGTTACCCTGGGTAAACATAGTACCTTTCCTTTCCTTTATGTGATAGCGTGGCTCTGCTCCCAGAACACGCCTATGCAAGCATAACACACACAACCACTATAAGACTGAGCCTAACACAGTCATACTTCAGTCTGGAGAGACTGAAGGCCGTTCCTACTACTGTATGAACCTGCGCAGCGTGACATGCTGACATAGTGAAGGCCTACTGTACGTACTGTACATGCTACTAGGAGGCTGGGGGGAGTTTAGTCGTGGACGTAAACTAGCATCTGTTGTAGCGGTGAGAGATCTGAGCATGTACGAGTGAACCCGCTTAAATAATAGACCACGTTGTTCCGTTGATAGATTGTGAGCGTATGAAGGTGGGATGATGGGACCTCTGTGTCAGAATGTCTCATGACATGGACTGTGTCACCCCATGTGGACAGGAAGTGAGACACATAAATGTTCGGTTTATCTATGCAGTTTATCAGATGAAACTAGATCAACTACAGTGAACAAACACATGCTTGCAAAATAGATTATATCATTGCTTTTGGGCAGAAACCTATCTCCATAATGCATATTTTCAACTTTTTATGTTTTTTTCCCTCAAATTAGTGTCCTACTTCATTGTACAAGACTGTCTGTCAACCAAAAGCAGCCAATTTAACTAATTAAAGTACCGATATTAACAAGAGCTTGTGACTAAATAGGAATTACTTTGGATCCATTGGAACAAAGGTTATTCTTTATTTGATTTGATCATTTCCTGAAAAGTTACAGTTTTGGACAAGGCCTCCACCCAACAGCTTCGATATAGATGTGATATTGAGTTACAGTGCTACTATTAATCACCAATGGCTAGATGCAGAGATGCACGTTATATTATTACATGCTAAATAGTAAAGTATAGCTTTAAATGTCCATTGACGGATGTGAAGGCTCTCTATGGCCTGCTGAGCAAACAGTTGACATGCATACAAACCTGATATTAGGCATGCTAATATTATACATGCACACACGTCGTGCATGCACAGACACACAATCCCCCCGACCCCCCCGACCCCTCAACGCCCGCATATCGATTGGGGAGCAGGAGAGGTCTTAAAATACCGTAAACCCCCCAATCCAGCTGTGCTCAGTGCAACACTCAATTCCCATAATCCCTTGGAGGGGGGAAAGAAAAGCTGCATGTGCACAACATCTTTATACAATTAAATAATATAGGAAATCCAGTGGGAAAAACAATTGATACCAAACATTCCCCCTTTCTTTCTTTCTGCTGAATAAGGGCCTGTAAAGGTCCTGTAGTGTGTGTGAACGCCATACTAATAGGTTATGTGCAGGCAGGCACGAAGACAGCTCTAAGTGTCTAAGTGGGCTGTTTTAAGTTTATGGTCACTCCTGTGAAGAAACCTTGCCCCCTGGGCTGCTGGTCACTCAGGGTGCTAATCTTAGAACAAGTGCCGAAGGCCGCCTGAAACTTAAAGAGTGTGGAAAGTCTAGTGATATGCAGACAGGCTGTACTGCCAACACGCTGTAGTGTATAGTGTGTAGAAGCTTTCCCAGCTAATACAACACACAAAAACACACAAGGTTGCACATGGTATGGATCAGGAGTGTTCCAGTCAGTGCACACAGGCCTGAGTAGCCAAACTCAGAAGCCCTCGCCATAAACCACACCCCCCCTCCCTCTCACCCCTCATTCCTCTTGCTTGTTGCTTACCAACGGCAACCACGTCCAAGCCTACGTCTCTCACACACCCCTGAACTTCTTTTAAACCTTACACCCCCTCCCCCCCACCCCCTAATTATCTTTCCCTGACCGCCTGTGGTCATTTGAGCTGCTGCCACAGACCAGCAGTGACTGTCCAGGTCTCTCCGACAGACCGACACATTGCTTTGGCCTCCCCTGCTCACACAGAAGGGCAGCAGTGGTGTTCACGACGTGGTGATGTGCTAGGTGCTGCCATCTACGGCCAAACATGGATACTGCAGTCACAGAAAGAACGTACTGTCCACAGCTGGTACCTATTACTTAAGCTGGCCTGGGCCTCTATTTCAAGCCTCACGTTTCACTTAGTGATGGGTATACCTTGAGATAAAAGTATTTTGGCAAACATGGCAATGCGCGCACACGCGCGCACACACACACGCACGCACACACACGCACACGCATTTCATGTGCCTGCATGTACTGCACAAACAGATGTGGTCTCAATGAATCTTCTTTCTTATTATTATTATTATTATTATTATTCAGTATTGCTATATTACTGTTATTTTTTGTATTTGTACATTTTGGGGGCTTTTCTAAAAAATAATTAAAGATACTTTTGGGGCTTTTTGCCTTAGTTGATAGATATATATATTAGGTTGACAGGAAACGGGGAGAGAGATGGGGAGAAGACACGCAACGCAGCAAGGGTCGTCGGGATCGGGACTCAAACCCACGAGACGCTGCCAGGCTAGGTGCCCCTAGGCCCCTATAGGCCAGCCTGGGCCATTTTCGGGGCTTTTCTGAGCCTTTATTGAAGAGTAAGGGAGGTCCTTCTGGCCAGGCAGGAATTGAACCAGGGACTCGCTGTCAGGAATTAGAGCCCATGTGTTATGTGCCCTAAGCATCCATATTTACTGTTTGTCCCTGGATGACATCCCTGCTACTCTCCATGTGCTCCTGTGCACACTGCACACGTGTGTCAGTTATTCCTGGCGTGAAGGTGGAACTGCTATTGGGCTAGCTGTATGTATGGCATTAGGTCCTGTTACGCACACACGCACGCACAATGCCAGTACCCACCCTTGTCTGCATGCCTTCATGCATGCATGGACAAGTTTGTGTCAAATCATGGATGCCATGATGAGACATCACTGAAACCTTTGGAACAAACTGTTTTTTTACATGCATGTGGAACTACCAGGTCTGAGAAACCAAAATATCTGCCGCTCAACCAAAGGTGAATCCTCCCTTTAGCTATGAGAGATATCTGGTCATAAGCCAGGTTTACTGTGTATGTGCATGTGGTGTACCTGTTTACTGTGCTACCCCATGCATACATGCATGTGTGTGTATGTGCATGTGGTGTACCTGCGTTGTGCTTGGCCAGATACTTGTCTTTATACTGCTTCTTCTTCTTGCCAAACCAGGTACAGCTGGCCTGCTGTTCCTGTTTGGTCTTCTCCATGGCTATACAAGCCACACGCCTGAGAAAACAAAGAACAAAAAAATCTACATTATAACATCAAAAGAACAAATTCACAAATCACAGTTTAATGTACTTGGCAATTTCTTTTAGAGTAATTTTGTTATGTATTGTAGATAAGATGTTTTTTTGGGGCAGAGCATTCCAGAAGAGTTATTGACCTAAATCATTTTTTGTCATTTTCATTGTCAAGTGATCAGGGGAGGCAATCTGGCATCGGTTGCAGTCGTTATGGACCTACAAGATGTGTTTCACAACCAGCTTGTTATCTCTCTCTCTCTCTGTGTGCGTGTGCGTGTGTGTGTGTGTGTGTTCACTTGCCACTCTTGGAGCTCTGGGGAGGGGATGAGACCCGCCGTGCCGTTCTTCGTGTTCTCCAGCTTGCCCTGCCACCAGTTGTGGTCGTCCTTGGAGATGATCTGAATGATGTCACCCACCTGGAAGCGAATGCCGGCTTCCTTGCAAGGGATGAGCTCGTCCCGGGAGGGATCGTACTCGAACTGAGCCCTCACGTAAATCTGCGGTCAGGAGGGGAGGAGAAGGCGGACACGGTGGTCAGGAGGGAGAGGGAGGGAGTACGGGAAGGGTCGTTTCGGCGAGAGCGAGAAAGACAGAGCGAGATGGGATGTGGTGGATGGTGTAGGTCCTGTGGGGGTATGGCGAGCGCTATAGAGCTGATGCAATGACTATAACGTACGAACAGAACTCTGGGATGGAGGAGGCCTGTTGGAGGGGGCGTCGTTGCACGGTTGCCAGGTTAGAGAACCGTTTCCAAGGCAGAGACTGTGTCCCACGAGATGCTCTCAGACACAGCTGGGCTATTAGTGAGCCTCTGAACACACACTGGTAATTATGGCACAGGCATTGTTTTGTGCGTTCTGCGACTTCAAAAACAACATACAGTACATTTCCCTTGCTTTAACGCACCACACTGTCACTTTCTGGTTTCCTCTACCCTGCGTGTGATCTGGGACGATATGGCCGTAGAATGGTTTGGCGCACAACATTGATTGGGACATCCATCAGTGCCGTTTTACAGTAACACTGACTATTTGGTCGACGTCTTTATTTTGCTCTGGGGGCCGACTGTCTCTTACCTTGATGGACATTTTATCCTTGATTGGAGGTCTTGGTATGATCTAGGACGTGAAAGCATCACACACATCATGCAGCAAAAAGATACTGAACGTCTAATCTAAAACATATACTGTTGTTATCTAAGGCTGGTGGGGAGCTGGGGAGGGTATCGGGGGAGCGTGAGCGAGATGGACCATGGCGGTATATATATATATGAGGCATACTGTAGCTAGGTAGGAGAGCTATATCATTATCAACACTATGGGGACAGTAGCCAATTACACCTCTAACATACAGTATTATGGCATGCGCTTCTGTAACGGAGACATTACAGGCATGATTAAAACAACTGCGAATGTAGGGTCTGCCATGGTTTGCCTGTAGAGCCTTGTGCCCTCCACTGGTAGGATCTGGTACCAGCGCTAACAACACAACATCAGCACTTTTCAGCCTCTGTCGCCACATCCTTGTTTTTCAATACAGCACACACTGATTTCATTTTAGGCTTGTTTGGGAATTAGTACAGATGATGTTCTAACAAGGAATATGTACAGTACACAGTAGAAGCCGGAGTGTCAATTTAACACAAAATCTGACCCTTAAATGAACACTCTGGATTTTGCTGTGTATGAGCCTACTAGTGAGATGAAATGGGAAGACAGTTACGGTACAGCGTTGAGTTATAGGAGTTCTATTTTGAACTGCGCCGAGGTAGAAGTTGCCCATAAGTCCTGATCTATGGAGTCATTTAAACCGCATTAACCATTTCTCTGGAAAATAATTCATAACGTTTCTGGCAGAGGATCAGCAGCTATAAGGGCAATTTCTAGGCTCTCCGAATGTCAATAATGCCTGTGCCATTAGTACCATACAGAAAGCAGCAGTGAGGGAAGGGAAACTGTACCGTCAAAGCTGATAAGCCACCCGAGTACACTGCAGTGGTCACAGACTTTGGTCCCCGACTACACGGTTGACAATTTAGCCATATTAATAAACCAATTGAGTCCTTCATGAGTTGTTCATGGATGTTTTCAAAGTGTCCCATTTGCTGAAGGTGACATCATGGCGACCACTGCGGTGACTTGTGCTTTCTGCTTTAAATAGCGGATTGGGTTTTTGTCTTTAAGGGAAAGGGTGTGGTTGTTTGTGACTACAATCAGCTTGCCGCACACACCGCTCAAAGCCCCTTTGGCCAGATAAGAAGCCTGGGGGGGGGGAGCGAAGGGAGGGCTTTGCAGGGTATGGTGGAGTATCGGGCAGTGTTGTTTTTGGCAGCAAATTTCGATTTTAGTTTAGTCATAGTCTTTGGACTGAAACTTCATTTAGTTTTAGTCACATTTTAGTCACCTGGAAATGTCTTAGTGTTAGTCTAGTTTTAGTCGACTAAAATGTGTTTTGGTGGGCCTTGATGCCGTCGTAATGAGTGTTTTTACACTTGCTGAAAATAGCCAATCTACAAGCTCACAATGCAACGCGACGCGTTGTGAGCTTGTAGATCAGCTATTTTCAGCATGCAACCAAGAGTAAAATGACTTATAGTGGATCTCTTGTCCACTAGTCCCTTCTTAACATTTTAGTCTAGTTTTTATTTGTCAACGAAATTGTCAGTATATTTGGTCTTAGTTTTAGTCATCATAGCTTAGTTTTAATTTAGTTTCCATTCGGTTTTGTCAGTGGAAAAAGGTAGTCGACACTGATATGGGGGGGGGGGGGGTGTACGGAGGTTGTAGGATCTCTGGCTTCCTTTATCAAGGTTGACCGCAGACAGATGGCGCTCAGGCATCTCTACAACGTTTCCATTTGGCGTACAGGGTAGTGTTAAGGTCAGACAATTTCTTCTCAGAAAGAAAATGAAAGAAATCAATGAAAAACTAATTTCCTAAAACACCGGGCCAAAACACAAATTTAATTGAGTTCTATCGAACTTGAGAGGTCTCAACTCCGTCTTTCTCTGTGGCCCAGCTCAAAGCTGAGCCGCTGTAGGAGCATTTCATTGTGTATTATTATAGACTCTAATGCACTTTGGAGCCCGTCCAATATCTAATAGTGTTCGTTTTAAATGGAGGTCATGCCTTGGCCATCCATACTGAAAGTGACAGCTTGGATCTGCATGGTGGACTCAGCTGGGTGGCCATGGTCTTAAAAATCAACACAATGAAGCCACGTTATTTTGGAGGAACTTTAAACTCCACCATGGATTAGTGACTGGTTTCTGTCAAACGAAGAGGTGCGAGAAGAAGGGAAGAAAAAAGGCAAACACACTAACACACACACACAGGGACATGTGAGTGTGCACACGCACACAGACACACAATAACACAATGTGCACAAGAACACAGTGCTGAATTGGGGTTCGGGATTGTGAGGGGCTAATGAGGGGCTAATGTTATTCACCTGTCGACCTTTGGGCTGGATGGTGGACGGCAGATCCTGTTGGGTAAACCATTGACGACACAGAGAAAGTTTAGAGGCAGATGGCACACAGCAGAGTTAAAGCAATGTAAATTCACTCATAAATAATGAAAATAAATTATCTTAGAACGCCAGAGAGACCCAACACAACATGCAACATTCACTGGGGAAAAAAAGACAAAAAGACAAGAGTATGAGATAAAGAGAGGAGAGAGTGATTGTCATCCGTTATGGATCAGATCTGGTACAGCTGTGCGGAGCGAGCAAGCAAGCACAAAGCAAGCAAAGCATCAGCATGACCACAGTGTCTGTCTGGAGTACTGGCGAGGTTAACGGAGGGGAACGGAGTACGCAAATGTTTTTAAGTATTATATAACTTATATCCGGTCGAGATATATCTCGGCCGGTCGAGGTATTAGTTATCTCGACCGGACTAGATAATATTTTGTCCTATGGCCATTTCAGGGCTCCGTAAGATCCAAACTTTTTTTTATTTTCAATTTGATGACATTTAAGATTTTTTTTAATTCAGTTATGAAACTATTTTGAAGTTAGCATTTTTTGGGAGATTTGGGAATCTTTTGAAATAATAATAATAATAATGAAAAACGAAATCTCTAAAATTAACTAAATACAGGGACGTTTACTCGCCACCCATAAAATTGGGCCCGCGACCCACAAATGGGTCCTGAGTTACACAGAGTTTGGGAAACAGTGCTATATACCAGTGGTTCCCAAAGTGGGGTCCGGGGTCCCCTAGGGGTCCATCAGAGAGTTCCAGGGGGACCCCAGCTAAATGATAGCTTGGAACCAAAATGGACCCTTATGGGTCTGTAACTCTGAGAGTGTACAAATGGGCAACCCTAACGGGTCCGTTTGATTTTACAATATAAATTGGGGGTCTCAGAGATAGAAATGCCATTAAATGGGGGGTCCCTAGACTAATGCATGTCAAACTGAGGGTCCTTGAAATTAAACGGGTTGAGAATCACTGCTAGAGCCGTACAAATCTTCTCTTATGGGGGTCCCTGGCATTATCTCTTCAAATGGGGGGTCCGCGGGCTAATTAGTGTCAATTTGGGGGTCTTTGACATGACAACGTGTGGGAACCCCTGCTGTACAGTATGTATACAGTATGCTGTACAGGAGGACAACAGTGTCCTCAGTAGGGGGGGGGGGGGTTGTGTTGTGTCAGCACAGGCGCACGGCACGCAGCACGCTTCATGAGGCACACCAATTTGTTAACTGAGATATCGGACACGGCTTTTAGCTTAAAGAAAAACAAAACAGATTGAGAATGAGGGGATAACGACACACAGGGAACGAGACCCGACGAGATCCTCAGCACCGTCGAAAGAGTACCAACACTGCTATGCCATAGTCACGCCTGATTTGTACCTGCCTTGCGCGGTGTTTGTCACACACCTGAAAATGCGACGTGCTATGAGCTTGTAGGTCCGCTATTTTAGTATTTTCAGTGTGCGACACCGGCAGTCCGGCACGCAACCAAGTATAAATCAGGCTTTAATCACAAATAAATCACACTCCACGCCTGGTAACGTCTGTTTAAATTGCTCTAAACATTACCAGGCAAATAGTGCTCTAAACAAACCACAGACTTGGCTGCCACATAACGTGTAATTCCCGTCAAAAACAGGAGAGAAAAACAAACAAACAAACAACGAAACAACCACAGAGACACGGTTGGAGTGACGGACGGACATGGACAAATAGAAACGTGACATTGGGACAACAAAATGACAAAAAAAGACAACCAGTGGAGACAAGAGACGCAACAAAACAAACTGATGGTTGTGGGTCTGTCTGGGAAGGGCAGTGTTTTATGTATTTATTTAATTTAAAAGGGGTAGGGCGGAGGGCCTTACCAAGATTGAACTGTTAATGCTGGAGTGGCCATTGGCAGGGGACTGTCTGGAGGTGGTAGGGGACTCTTTCTGAAATAAGACATACAGGTCAGCAACATGTAGACGGCACACACAGACGCGCGCACACACACAGACGCACACAGACGCACACACACACACACACACACACACACACACACACACACACACACACACACACACACACACACACACACACACACACACACACACACACACACACACACACACACACACACACACACACACACACACACACACACGTGTGATGGCCTCTCACACCGGGCATCAAAGGGAAAGAAAAAATTCTAAATCCTTCTCAACGTTGACGGAATGAACGCATCGACAAGATATGGGACACACGACTACGTCATACATATCCCCTGGAGCCGGCACATCCTTATGTCACCACAGGGGGGCAGTAGTTTAACACCACACAGACAGACATCATCTCTGTCTTGCAGGGTGCAGAGAGAGCACAACCCTAGGCTTTCACAGCACTTAAGACGAAGACGAGACGAAAACATCCTCCACGCACACTCAGGAATCCCGTGTGTCGGTGTGTGTGTGTGTGGGGGGGGGGTGGGGGGGGGGTCATGCGTGCTCTCATGTTGTCGCTGTCTGGCAGAGACCTTGTATAATCCAAAACAGTACATTTTCAGGAAATGGAAAGAATGACCGCCCGGCGTGTTCCAATGGCTCTAATGTCATTAATCTCCTGTTACTTTTCATTGGTTAGATCTTTATTATGAAACCCCAATCCATAGACGGACCACGTCGATGTCGTGACGTGACGCGTTGTGAGCTTGCATAATGTGGCCGAGTATAAAACAGGTCATTCATTGATGAAAACATGTAAAAAAGGATGATATGGAGATACAAGATTTCTGCCCCGACAATGACGATATACTGTATAATGTCTGTGCTGTTATAACATGTATGTTCTTGTGTGCGTACACACAGAGCGGAGTGGCTCATGTGTTGACCCAGAGGAATGGGCGAGCGGGAGGGAGAGGGGGGTCCGGTATCTTGGTTGTGAAATTGGTGTGCTGAACGTCTGACCCAGCCCCAGCAAAAAAAAACACAGCAAAACACACGCTAAACAAAACGCACGCGCACACACACACACACACACACACACACTAGGCGCACGCTTTCTCCCATCCGCAAATACACAATATACATGGTTAGGCACACATACAGTACACACACACACGCACGCGCTCAGTAACTGGGCGAGCAGTTAGTAACCAGATCAGGGTGGAGTAGGGGGAAAAAAACAACGCCAAGGAGGAGGGGGGAGGAGAACGGGGGGACGGGAGGGGGGGGGGTGAGAGTGGAAGTGGGGTCGTTACCTCACACGAGGAGCCCTGCTGCGTCCGGTAGCTTGGCACTATCTTGAAAGTGATGCTGCCTCGCATCTCTCTCTGCATTGGACAGAAAGTACACAAGAAAGACTCGGTTGGTGCCCTTATCTTCAATTCGGCATCGAATGTATTCACTGTGATCTCTCCAGTCACACTGAGAATCGCACACGCGCGCACGCACGCGCGCACACACACACACACACACGCACGCGCACACACAAACAGACCAGCATCTTCTGTAGCTGCTCGACGGTCTGATTGGCCACGCTGATGCCGTTGATTTCCCTGATCTCGTCTCCCACATGCAACGTTCCTGAGAACAACAAAGAGGAGCAGGAGCAAATACATCAGAGGGAGGAGCCGTCAAACCCTGAACACTGTGTGGAATCACCCTGCAAAAAGATGACCCAATTTAGCCGCTACGCGGGAGGCGTCCTTTTTGTTAGACATGGCATTGGTTAGACATGATAGCATTGGTCCGACTGGATTAAGGGGGCGCCATACTTAGTTTAGACAGTTTTTTGGTTTAGACTAGTCATTGGTTAGACCAGCCATTAGTCCTACAACTACAACCTATCTCAAACCCTCACCCTAAACCTAACCTCCCACGGGACAGCACACCTAAACCTAACCCATGTCTAACCAATGACTAGTCTAAACTAAGTATGCACCCCGTTTACGGTTGGTGAGGGGTGCGTTAAGACGACCGGATTAAGGTTGGTGAGGGGTGCGTTAAGACGACCGGATTAAGGTTGGTGAGGGGTGCATTAAGACGACCGGATTAAGGTTGGTGAGGGGTGCGTTAAGACGACCGGATTAAGGTTGGTGAGGGGTGCATTAAGACGACCAGATTAAGGTTGGTGAGGGGTGCGTTAAGACGACCGGATTAAGGTTGGTGAGGGGTGCATTAAGACGACCGGATTAAGGTTGGTGAGGGGTGCGTCAAGACGACCGGATTAAGGTTGGTGAGGGGTGCGTTAAGACGACCGGATTAAGGTTGGTGAGGGGTGCGTTAAGACGACCGGATTAAGGTTGGTGAGGGGTGCATTAAGACGACCGGATTAAGGTTGGTGAGGGGTGCGTCAAGACGACCGGATTAAGGTTGGTGAGAGGTGCGTTAAGGGTTGGGAGAGGGTTAAGGTTAGGTTTAGGTGTGCTGCCCCGTGGGAGGTTAGGGTTAGGGTGAGGGTTTGAGATATCGGACCAATGGTATGTCTAACCAAAATTGTCCAGCTGTGAGGAATACGCTGTTCCGACCTCCACACATACTCCTGGTGAAGCTCCTCACTGGCACGGGAAAAGAAGCGCCAGGTGCTTCCATGACCGGAGGTGGCATGTGCTTTCATTACTGCCCTATTATGACCAAGTTCAACCATTCTGACTTTCCCCACACAGTTGTCAGAATGGTTGAACTTGGTACTGGTGCAGTAGCCTGGGGTCCACCTAATGCTTTCTATGGCATTAGGCAGCACCCGGCAAGATCCGCCGGGAGAATCTAGACGCAGCTGCGCGACATGAGACTAATAAATTGGAGCGACAGAGAGAGAGAGAGAGAGAGTGTACGTCAGAGCTACCAACCTGCACACATTTTGTGTACCAACCACGCAATTCTAGGTGTCTATACGCCTAGAATTGCGTGGTTGGTACACAAAATGTGTGCAGGTTGGTAGCTCTGGTACGTGTGTGCGTGTCAATTTAACAAAGGTGCAGACAATCAGAAATCAGCAGAATTGAAGTGGACTCGGTCCCAGACTTTTTATTTTCTCCCAGGAAATAAAAACGTCTGGGTTTTTTCGAGGCTACTGGTGCAGCGACAAAGATGACCCTCCCCACACTGCTTCGGTTGGCGGAGGGAAGGAACTTAAACCCCTGCGTCACCCGAGTGCCTACAGAGGGTCCACATTTTACAGTGGCCATGAATCAGCTGTGTGTCAAAGGTGTGACATCTGACGACAAGGCCCGTGTTCTCCTGAAGACCAGTTAATGAAATCACACACTGCCCTTATCCGTAAACATATTTGCCATTTTTTTACGATTTTAGAAAAATATTGTAAAATAGTTCAACTAGCCGATCTAAATCGACGTGTTGTGAGCTTGTAGATAGGCTATTTGAAATATTTAAAAAGTAAAAAAAAAGAAAATAGTAAACAATGGCAAAGAAGTTTAGGGATAAGGAGCAAGGCAAGATATGGCCCCATGACTCTTTTCCCCACTGAGGTGGGTGCGTGGGTCACTTTTTTAAAGATTAGTTTTTGGCTTTTCTGCTTTTATTGATAGTATCAAGTGATGACTGACAGGAAAGAGGGAGAGAGAGAAGGGGAGAGACATGCAGCAAAGGTCGTCACTAGGGATGTCCCGATCACGTTTCTTTGCTCCCGATCCCATTCCGATCATTTGATTTTGAGCATCTACCGATACCGATTTTTCCCGATCCGATATTAATATTTTATAGAACACGTTCATGCCATAATCACAATGGCACAATATCCCAAATCACAGACAATGTCCAGTCCAATATCATGACGTGGCTATAATATTTCCGAGATAAGATTTCCGATCACCCGATCCGATCGGGGACAACCCTAGTCGTCGTGAACGGGACTCGAACGTGCAACGCGCTGTCAGGCCAAAGCCTATATATGTGGCATGATGTGCCTGGACCACTAGGCCCGGATGTGGGGGTCCTTGAGGATGTTTCAGGGACCCTCTTGTGACTCAGAGAGCGTACGTACGCTCTCTTAGTTGAAGGATTTGTAAAATGCGCGTCCGTCCGTGTGGCCTAATGCATAACCCTTGAAATGAAAGGATGACATGCATGCATTCAGGGTATAAAACTCTAACGCTAGGAGGAGTGTATACCTTGTCTGTGGATCATCCCTCCGTGCATTATCCTCGCCACGATGCAGTGGTTCAGATCGTTCATCTTCAGCGTAATGCCCTGCTCGCGTGCACACACACACACACACACACACAATTAGAGGCCTTGGTTACATATAGGTGCAGACAAAAAATCTGCTGTATCATCTCCATGTTGATGTCTGTGTCACTCTACGTGTGTGTGTGCGTGCGTGCATGTGTGCGTGTGTGTGTGGTACTGTGTGTGTGTGTGTGGTACTGTGTGTGGGGTACTGTGTGCGCGTACCATGGGTTCGTCCGTGTTCTTCTGGAACTGGACCAGGCGGACTCTGGTGACGTTCTCCAGGTCCATGTCTCCTCCGTTGGCGCTCTCGGGGGAGTCTCCGTTCAGGTAGGGGGAGGTGGGCGGCGGGGTGACCCGCAGGGCCTCGTCGCTGTACACCTCATGGGCCACCACGTCGTGGGTCTGCAGCAAGGCCTGCGCACGCACGCACGCACACACACACACAACACACAACACGCACACGCACACGCACACACACACACACACACACACACACACACACACACACACACACACACACACACACACACACACACACACACACACACACACACACACACACACACATTTGAATTATTTTATTTGGATCTGCACAAGAGGCGTAATACAATAGACCCAAACACTGATCAGAATTAGGTTATACATTATATGGTCCAACCAGATATAGCTGCTGCACATGCTTGACACACAGAGGGAAAAGAAGAAAAATAAATAATATATATAGCATTGTTGACATACTATTACTAGACAGGATGTTTGTTTTGGGTTTTTTAAGCCACCTAGGGATAAATGAAACAACGCCTTCTCCAGACAGACAGACTGCCCATAGTAGCTGAGACAGAACAGTATTTAGCCAGCTTTTTTGCATTTGTCTTTTGCAATCCACCCAATTGCAGACCCCCGAGCACAAGTTTATGGACATGGCCCAGACTTCCAAATACAAGGACAATAAGTTGACAGTTATATCCCAAGGCCATAATACGTTCCACCAGAAGCTGATATTTCATAAGTTTGGATGTAAAACAAGTGTCCATATACAAATCAAATGGGCAGCCTATTTGAAATATAGTGACAGTTTTTCTAATTTCATTGATGAACACAATATCTGGGGTATTTGGAATATCTTGTAGTGAATTGACATGCGTGTCATTGTGATCAAACCAGTCTATTTTTACAGTGCTGTGTTTATACATTCTTGTTGTCCTGTCCTGTACTCCTCTGATCTTGTCTGAGACCAGGTCCACCAGACGGTCATGTCTGGCAATGTACAGTCCTTTATAGTGGCTGCAACCACATACACACACACACACACACACACACACACACACACACACACACACACACACACACACACACACACACACACACACACACACACACACACACACACACACACACACACACACACACACACACACACACACACACACACACACACACACACACACACACACACACACACAGTGTGGACTTTACATTCCACAGCATCAAAATGCGGGGGTTTCAGTTGACAGTTTGGATTGCTTTGTGCCGTTCCTCTAAAGCAGAACAACTTTTTTTCCCCCCGTCCCCTTAATCAGCCTTTTGCGGCAGTGCTTTAACACAGTGGGGGCCTGCTGATCCCCCCCCCCCCCCCCTCGCTCCCACACACTCACAAAGCTCACTCCGCTGACACACAGAAATAGCAATCAAAGCGCAACTGCCACCAAACCACTCTCCACTGTGTCTTGTACATACACACACACACACACACGGAATGCTGTTTATCAGACACACATACTGGAGTTGTCTCACACAAACACTGCACGCACGCACGCACACACGCACGCGCAGAGCGGATCAGAGAAGCAGAGACATGAAGGCGGTGGCAGCGTCCCTAACTCTCGTGTCAAAGCACATCACCCACAGAGTGAACCTCACACAGGAGGTATGTATATGTGTGTGTCCTAATGAGTACAGGGTTAAGGAGGTTAACTAATCCCTCCATGGTGCATATATATGTCAGTGTGTGAGAGAGAAGGAAAAAAAACGCAAAGTAACTCGAGAAAAGCGAAAGACGGGTTCAGAGAAGCCACAGATAATAATAAATAATAACCGACAGAGCTTGCACGATATGCCTCACGAATGGTGGCTCGTTAAAAAAAAACGTAGGTATCCGAAATGATATGCTAATCTCAGTGAGACTCGAACAATGAGACGAACAATGATCAAACTGTTCAGACGAGGTTAGGTTTGGCTTTGTGGGTTTGTGTGAAAAGCAAAGACGCGCTATTTTAACTCTGAGAGCGTGCTGCAAATGTAACCAAATGGACTCTTCACGGGTACATCTGCTTCGTTTCAAATGGATGCATTAACACTGAGGATTTTACGTTGTACGTAGCTTTGCGGTTTGCAATTTGAAAGGCCTTTCCAACAACATGCATAGTGCAGATGGGACCGTTGGGACAACTCCTCCGAAGAATTAGCAGGACACACAGACCAATAGAGAAAATGTATTGTAGATCAACACACATTTGTTCATTTGAACTGAAGAGTATGAAATGCTGCGCACACAAAAGAAAATGTGTGCTCGCACGCACAAGCGTGCACACACGCGCACGTACAGCGCACGCACACACAATCCTCACCATGTCCACTGGAGTGGTCGGCTGCTGTTGCACACACACAGTCACACAGTAAGCTCTTACAGGAGACAGAGCTAACGCAGACATACTTTCCTTTCCTTGTGCGAGTGTGTGTGTCTTGGAAAGCAGTAGTCTACTACACGACGGCACCTCCATTCCTCCCTCCGTCCTTTCTTTCTTCTTCCTTCTATCCAGGGTACGAGGGAGCCAGACACCCCTGACCCGGCACAGCACATTACCTCAGACACACATGACTGACCCTGACCCCCCCCCCCCCCCCCCCCCCGCTACACTGTCAATCCCTCTCCACATCATCTCTCCTGTCCTCCCTGCTTTATTAGAGCCTTCTCTGATCCTTCCAAACTCCTCGTATCTTGGGTTTTTGATCTCGGTCCCATACTCTCCTACTTTTTTTTTTAGCACTGTGGCTCCCCGATGGACGATGACTCATCCAAAGCTCTGCAGCAACTTGGGTTACTCTCGTCACCAGCGGGTCTCTCTGATAACAGTGGGGAACGCTCCCTCTGTGTGAGGCTAATGAAGGGAGCGTTCCCCATAGTGAAAGTGAGACACACACCCAAATTTACATTTTGAGAGAGAACGGCAACGGAACAATTCATTCACTGTTGGTTTTTTACAGAATTACATGCTTAAAAAAAGGGAGGAGGTGGGGGGGGGGGGGTGCTGAACATTGCAAGGCAAGCAAAGTGGAGTGAGTGAGTTAAGCGGTAAACTCGCATATTATGGTTTTTCCTTGTGAGCATTTCCTGTTATATAGTGTCAAGAAGCTTCCGCTGCCTGCTGCAACATGGAAAAAAGGACGTCCACACACACACGCACGCACGCGCGCGCGCACACACACACACACACACACACACACACACACACACACACACACACACACACACACACACAGTCTAGACTTCCTTCCTCACCCAGCTTATGAGGCTCTGGAGAGAAGTCTTCCTCAAGGGGAGCGAGCGCTGCAGTGTTTGTTGGCAGAGTGTTCCGCTATGTCACCCTGCAAGCCTCCCAAATGGGGTGCTTTCTGACAGAAATAAAACCTTAAAAAAAAAACTAAAAAAAAAACGGTAGACACCCTCCTCGTCTTGTTGAGTTCATGTCCCTGTTCTCACCACCACCAGCCCATCTTTTTCTCCTCCTTGCTCACTCTCTCCTTTCCCCAGACAGAGCATCGAGGAACGAGAGAGAGAGAGCACAGGTATAGTATCAGCTGCAGAGTGATTACTGCGGCCAGCGGTGTGTGCTTAATGGAAGTGTTTGGATTCTGTCTGGGCCGAGTCTGGCCAAGAATGTCCTTCGTCAGCAGCCCTGAACATTGCTTAGGGGGGCCTACTGCACCCTGTGGCAACATGACGGCCTTGGATTATACGTGTGCGTGGTGCATGTGTGTGTGTAGGAGGGGGGAGGGGGGGGGGGGGGGGAGGAGGGAGGGCTCCTTGACCTACCATGAAATGAGGCTGGGTTAGTATCCGTCTGAGTTCTTTAGCGTCGTGGTTCTCTGGATAGCAGGAGATCTCTTCCAGTACCTGAAGAAGCACACAGACAAAACACACGTCAAAGGCAAAGCATACACACACACGCACGTGCACACGCACACACGCAAACACACACACACACACACACACACACACACACACACCTTGTAGACTGGAGAGTTGGGGGGAAACTGCATACTGACTGAGAGCCGACCCCCTCGGGGTCTCTCGGAAGCCTTCCCTTAAATCCCACCTCCCACGTCAACACAGTCGATTATTAGAGACCAACGTGGATATACCGTTCAGCCAATCGAGAATCTGCATGGTCAAGTGCAAGCACCTCCCCCCCTTCCCTTTTGACGCGAGTTGATTTGGTCATGTACGTCATTTCAAGTTATGTTGCGCCGGGCTGCTGAATGTGGCATTGTAGAGGTGAGAGGTGTGTGCGTGTGCGTGTGTGTGTGCGCGCGTACGTGCGTGCGCGCATACACTGTGATATTGTCAGAGTTAAGACTTTCTGGTCTCCCAGCCAGCATGCTCACTTAAACCCCTAATGAACCAGAATGCAGAGGCAACGCCTGGTCTTCAACCAACCCAACATGTCAAATGTCTCTCCTTTTTCCGTCCCAGGCCTATACAGTTGTTGTTGTTGCCCATGACGCGCAGTACAACGCGCTGGTGACGACCCAATAAGGATAACGAAGGCCATGGCAACCCCCTTACCTCACTTATACAGCAGACAAAACACAAAGCCTGTTCGTCACCTTACCCTAAAATAATCTGGTCAGGACGTTCTCTTCTCCCTCCTGGTTCCCCCAAGCTGTGGAATAAACTCCCCCCCCCCCCCCCCCCCCCTCTCTCTCTCACTCAGAACTGCAGACTCACTCCCCCATTTTCCGCCGCAGTCTTAAAGATCACCTCTTCAGCACAGTGGTGGAAACTGGAAAACTGAGTCCAAAACCACCGTCCACTTGCGTTGAACTCATTTTCCCAGAAGCCCTTGCGGCCCAGATTTCCGGTTTCGTCATCATAACGCGACGGCCTCGTCACCAGGTCCGCGACAAATCTGCTCTTTCTTTTTAATTATTAAAAGAACGTTGAATTAATTAGCGGGGGAACACGGGTTATGCAGTAGAACTGTGCATCGGCCGACACATCGCCTAATCGGCCCAAAAAGATGAATTATTTGTATCTTTTCGGGCGACGTTCCTCCGCCCACTTTTCGACTATGGGCCGTTGGCCTGCTATCGGCGGTAGTCGCCGGGTCCCATAGACAAATAATGCACTTCGCCCGCTGTCAAAACATACTGTTATAATAGACGACAGGACTTGTTCCTGTGTCATGATAGATGTAGATTTGGTTTGGCTTGTCCACAAATGTTATGAATGCTATGTATGTGTGTATTTGGTCACAGGAATGCCATTCCGTATCTGTAACTTGCGATTGGTCTCATCCACTCATCTCACAGAAAGAGCCAGCACTGACCAGCCTATCAACAGGGAGGCACTATCTTCTGATTGGTTCACACACACACACACACACACACACACACCCTCACCCTCACACACACACACACACACACACACACACACACACACACACACACACACACACACACACAGTTGACCCCACTAATAACGCATGCAGTTGAAAATCCTCCGGATCTCCAGAAATGATTCCGTTCCATCCAGGTTAGAGATCCAGTGACAAAAACGGATCTCAGATGAGCTCAAAGAGCTCAGGTGATACCAGTATGCATAACGAGCCGAGGCATCTGTTTGTTTGTCTTTGGTTCTGTTTGTTGTTGGTGTTGTGAGGGTGGTACAGAGAGGTGTGAACGTGTGAACAGGTCTCGGGGGGCTTACACATTCCAGATGTTTCAAAGCGCCACTTGCTCCGTCTTGGGAGGAAATCTTGCCGGAGGAAGACACAGGAAGAAGGGGTTACACATGTCGCTGAACTGTCCTGGTTAAGAGAACTCAAGGGTCGAAAGGTTGAAAGGTCAAGGTCAAGAGAGGACAGAGGTCAGGGGGAGAGTAAAAAATAAATAACCCATGATGTGTGGGGAGAGGTTAGTATCTATAGTTCTAACATCTAAAGTTCATGGTTAGAACAAGAAGAACCCTTGTTAGTTATCCTTGAAACAGCTCACCCCCTGCTCCACTGGGTCAGAGAAAACTCCCAGAAGGCCACAGTGTGGATTGGCTCAAAGCATTTCGGTTTCAGCCGGAGGGGGGATCAGTACGCAGGAGCAAAGCAGTGGAAGAAGAAGGAAAAGCCCCCTACAGAAAAGCGAGAATAGATGAAAGAAGTGTTCGCCCGTTGTGAAGCGGCAGCACTGCATCGCCTAGAAGAAGAAAGCTTAGGAGCGTGTTTGTAGTGCTTAAGTGAAAGTGAAGCTCAGTTCTGAGCAAAGAAAGGACAACGTAATAAAAGACAAGTCTGTCTTTGACTAGAACTCTACCCCAACACCCCACATATAAAGCCGTAACGTTACCACATCTAGCGCAGGGTCCCATCCATAATCCCTCCAGACTGCTTCGGGGTGGAAAATGTGAGTCTCTGCTCTAATACCAAGGCGGAGACTCTCCTCTGACACGGCGTTCTAGAGCGGCATTAATTAGCCAGGCCCTATTTGACACGAACCAAAGCCACATAAAACAAAGCATGGGCACCCTCTCGTATAGCTTTCCCAGTATTAACACAGCTGGGATTTAAAGACAGGCAGCAGACCTCCCTATTCAGACTTCTTTAATTGCTCCCCCGACAAAGCTCACAAATGTAAACATAATATAAGCTGGGGGGGGGGGGGCACTCGCTTCGCGCACTCACACACATGTACAAACATACGAGTGTGCATCGAAGCACATGCATGGATGTACGCACACACGTACACGTGCGTGCGTGCGCACACACCCACACACACACACACACACACACACCACAACAACTATAGCAATTCTTTGACACCATTCCTCTGCTGTTCTCCGCCTGCTTCCTCCCTGTATTAGTGTGTGTGCGTAGCGCACTGTGTGGTAAATACACGCGTCTCTAATCTAACGGTGCGTATACGTTTTAATGGTGTCAAATCCTGGACTCCACAATGGGAGTCCTGTGTGAGAGTGGAAAACATCTACATCACACTATATAGCTCACAAATACACCCATGGGTATTGTGTGTGTGTGTGTGTGTGTGTGTGTGTGTGTGTGTGTGTGTATGCGCGCGTGTGCGTGTGTGTGTGAATACATATTGCCTTTTCTTTTTTTTCCCCCTAAACCTGAATGCCCTACTTCGTCATACTATTACTATGGTGTCACACAAAAGTAGCAAAAATAGAATATCTACAAGTTGGATATGCTATTTTTTATTTGTTCAATAAGTGTTTGTGAGTATATTGAACCAATAACTATTAACAAGTCTATGGACTTTTTACTACGACGTATTGTGCATCTTCCAATAAAGACTAGCGTGCCATGTGCCAGCCAATGGGGATACAGAGAAACGAACACAAGCACAATCTCACACTCTCTTATGGAGAAAATTGTGTTAAAAGAAATGTGTGTGTTATAATTAAATATAGTTAAAGTGGTGAAACTTATTTTGATGATACAGTATATTTGCTGAGGTCCCCTTGGGGGTCCCCAGACCCACTACTTTATGAAGTACCCGTCCAAAAACACAAAAAAGTCTATCAAAACCTCAACTCTCTGACTTTCAGCTCCAACGTTGTCAACTTCTCTGAAATGCAGGGGAAAACGGTCGGTTTCCACCAGTGGCGTCTGCGCTTCTCACAAACCAATAAAATGACTTCTGAATGGGTTTCCTGGACCGAAAACCGGCGTAAAGCAGCATGCCATTTTGAAACCCTCCCACCATGGAAATGCAAGGCACCAAAAATCAGTGTCTGTGGTTATTCACGTGACAGCTCGGAAAGCCTTAGATCCAACACATTATCCCAACTTACCCCCGGAGAGACAAGCAGTGCAACAACGCTATAGGTGTTCCACTAGTGAAGAGTTAGAAGGTTTTAGTGATCAACAAGTGGACAGAGTGGGTTAATATAGGCTGATCTTCGAGGTGAACAGAGACAGAACAGTGTGACGTAGTTATAGGTTAGGTAGGAGGTGCTCAAGAGAAGACAGGGGAGTAAATCTGCCAACAACATCATCGGCTCATCATTAAAAAGAGACTTACCGATATGACCGGGGAGAAGTAGAATACAATGCTGTGGATGTTTGCGAGTTATCCGTGAGATAACTGTCAAGAGTGTGTGCGTGTGTGTGTGTGTGTGTGTGTGTGTGTGTGTGTGTGTGCGTGCGTGCTCACCTCTTTGGCTCTCTGTACTGCATCACTGCGGGGGTTTCTGATATTAGGGGAGGACTTGGTGTTGATTTTGTCATACAGCTGAAAAGACAAAAAATTAAGACACAGACAGACAATCAATCAATCAATCAATCAATCAAATAGTGGAGAAGTGAACAACGATCCTGAGTCCTGGTGGTGCTACTGTATAAAAGGCAGACGTGTAAAGCGCTCCGTGATCGCGGGATCGACCATAGTGGAGATAAAGATTCTGTGACTACTTAAAAGCTATTATGGAACAACGAAGCAAAGCTGGCAGTGGGTGGATGTCGGATGATGACATTATACTAGATAATGTGTACCGATTTGCGTGATGTTTGGACAAAATCTGTAGGAGTAATAATAATAAAAACATGTGTTTTGTGGGCCGATATGAAGGATTCTGACCTCCAGGGAGTGTGTGTGTGTGTGTGTCCACAGTTTGCTGCCGAAGATTAACTGTATACACAGACGGACGGACGGACGGACCGAAGGACGGACGGACAAAACAGTCTCGGCCACACTATTATGGGAGGATGTGTCAGCGGCGCATGTGTAGCGGGTATGTGCGAGGAATTGAGGAATTATTTATTAGTATTTGTAATTGTAACAGTGAGTGAGCCCAGAATCTGCTGCCGGACTTAGATGCACACAGTCTCAGGCTGAAATGATAATAAAGGGCTCTTGTTCGTTTAGCTCCCTGATGGGAGACACAACAGCCTTTTATAGAGACAGAACGGCCCTGACTCACAGGACCACTCAAGGCCTCTGTTTACAGAAAGCCAGCTGACTAATAAAAATATTCAAACTGTGACCCGTCTTCCACAGCCTTGGTTTGTTGTGTGCGCGTCTGTGTTTGGATTCCTGTTTGTCGGGTCCATAATGGACTTCCCAGTATGCTGAGAGTTGCATTCTACAGTATATACACACACAGCAAAGTTTGCTTCCATGGGGGGGTCCCCAGTTAAATAATTGATATTTGGGGCCCAAATGGACGGATGTATGGATGGATTTTACAATGTGGATGTGGCCTAATGCATATCAACACGTGTGAATAAGCACCTTTGTGCAGTCTACACAGGAAAGGATGTGACTTGAATCATACGACTGTCTGTGGTATTAAACTGGTGATTTATCCAGAATGTGACTGACAACTGTCTGACCAGCAGAACACATGCTGAGTGAATGTATGCGCGCACGTGTGCGCGCACACAACACACACACACACACACACACACACATACACACACACACACACTTTCGTATAAGAGATATTTCGACACCACACATCTTCCGCTTTCCCTGTGATCAGGGCAACACTGTCCCAAAGACATGTGAGCAATGATAAACACAACATTAACAACTGTGACAGAACATTACATGTTTATTTTCTATATTAAAGGACAACTTACTTTTTGTTTTTTCAACCAAGGTTCATGTTTTAGCCGGTTGTTATTAGAGCAAGTAAAAGATGGGTGTTAATTCTTTTTTCATTTGCTGCTTTCTTTCGTTTAAGGTATTTTAGCCGTTTTTGACAGGGGGGGCGGGGGCATTCGAACATGGGGCTAAATAAGTCTTTTTACATAACATATTATGGTGATTTAATTTTTTACTTTATTTATTATTTACTATAGTCCTACTAGATCCCAGAGTATTACATCTGGCCACAAAAGATCACAGGATCTACTGAATGTCAGTTTGTCACATTCAGTGATGTTTCATGCTTAGATGTTTGAGTGTGACGTTTAGACATTTGCTAGCTTTAACCCGGCCGGAACCCCTTTGGTGTTTGCATTATGTTATGCTTTAGCGCTATTGAAAAATAACAGATCTACAAGCTCATAGCGCGCCACCGAGTGTCGCGCTATGAGCTTGTAGGTCTGCTATTTTTGAAAAATCAAAGAACGACTGACATAGAAACATGGCTTTTTCAGAAAACTGTCAGGATGTAGAAGATATTTTTAGAATCTGATCTCAGGTCAAAATGGGTTAATCACACTCTCCAGGATGAGAGCCTTTTGCTAAATGCCTGAATTGTAAATAGGAATTGTAAATTGAAATCCCAGTGTTTCATTTCAAGGAAAACATAGCAGATTTTCGAGCATCCAGCATCCCGTGCTGCTCGATGACGTTTAAAAGCGCGGTTGATGACACAATAATGTGGAGAGATAACAGATAGGAAATCGGTTCAGATTTCACCGTGTGTGAGCCCGAGGACATCCACTGGGTAAGAACACACACAGTCCGTGTGCTTTATGCATGTGTGCATTTCTCTAAACACAGATGTATAATGGAGAGCATGGGGAAGGCGGGGCTGAACAAATAGCTCTCATTGAGAGAGAGAGAGATACAGTGCTCCCCCCCACCCATGTGGAACACAGACACCCAGAAAAGGGTTAAACCATTACAGAAACCTGGCATCCCTATTTTGGGTGGGGTGTTGGGTGGGGGGGGAACTCCACGACAATTTCAGATCTAAAAGCTCACTACGTGGCGCAATGGCGACGTGTTAGATGTAGCTATTTTCGGCGGTGCGACGTTTGCGAGACAAAAAGAGGACCAAGTACCAGAGCCTATCCCAGCCGAACTATAAGTATTAGTTTACTAAGTATAGGGGGTATGATATGGGAACCACAACACACACACACTGTGACCGTCTATAACCCGACATCACACAGGCACACGAGTGCACGGCTTAGGAGAACTAATTACACCGTTGCGCAAAACGAGAAGGCCTTTACGTTTTGAGCAGAAGAGAGGATAGCTCAGAGTTGTGATGTGCTCCCTTCCTTTTTATAGCTGTGGGTTTCCTCAAGGACAACTACACAACCTATACACCACCTGCCTCCGCTAACTAGGAAGGAACTGAGCCGCTTACGGAACTAGTGAAATGTGAACAACAACAAATGTGCTCGACTAAAGCACCTCATTAAACATGTCGGGGGAAAAGAACAAGAGACGTGCGCACGCACACGCACACACACAGGAGGGGGGGGGGGGGGGGGAGTGGGCTGTCTGACTTCAAATTAGCTTACAGCATCTTGTGACAAAATACTCTTCTCCTAAAGACAGCAAAAAATGGAGATGAGAAAAAGACGAAAAACTCACACTCACCCAGGAGACTGCGTGTGTCAGAGATGTGCAGCCAGCAGAACACAAATCAACACACACACACACACACACACAAACGCAGAAGACACAAGTTATCTAAACCACCGAGGCTCCATCCATGCTCTGTTTTGCTGGCTCTCCCAGTCTCACCCCCAGCCTGTATGTGTTTGGGTGGGTGGAGTGGAGGGCAATGTCAGCCTCTGCATGCAGATGGATGGGGCAGATACTGCTTTGGAGGCTGGCTGTGTCTGCCTTGTGAATGGAAGTGAGGCTTGACAATAGGTGCCATTGTTCCTTCACGGACCGGGGCTGGGCTATATCCTCCTCTCTGTGTGTGTCTCTCTCTCTCTCTCTCTCTCTCTCTCTCCTCTCTGCTCCCTCTCCTTCCTTCTCTCAGTGTGAAAGTGGTGCTGAAAGCCCTACATCTGCAGTCCCAGGCTCCCAGTGTTACGAGGGCAACTGCAAATCTGGCAGCTTCTCTCCCTGCAAGTCTTCTCACTGTTGAAGCGATCTCTTATGCATGCGTGCGCGTGCGCATGCATGCACGCACGCACACGCGCACACACAGACACACACACACACACACACACACACACACACACACACACACACACACACATGCCTGTGTCCTAATGTGGCCTGTAGTCCTGATATGAGCAGAGCGGGCAGGGCTGCCTGGCGGCTCCTACACTGCTGTGAAGTGAAGTGGTAACTGACTGACCGTCGTGACTGACCGACTGACTGACGCATGGCCTCCACTAGAGCTCTTACTGGGCCAGCTGTACCACATACAGTATTGATTGACACAGGGTTAGACACTCAAAAGGTCAGGAGGACGGACGGCTCAAAATAGAGACAGAGAGAGGGATCAAAAATACTTTGATCTCAATGGCTGGACATCATTTTTAGAGATAATGTCACTGTGATCGTTCCACTCTATCCAACTATAGCCTCTTCCATCAGTGTGCCACTGCTAGTATGGTGGAGAACCACCTGATGTCCGATGATGCACAGCACTGTGGTCAGTTTTCTCTGCAAAGTCAAATCTGACTCCTCCAGAAGCAAGCAGCCGCAGAGCGTTAGTCAGAGTCGTAGCTTGCACTCTGCCCCGCCATTCGCCTTCATCCAGCACACAAACAAACAAAGGGTGTTTGTGTGTGTGTGTGTGTGTGTGTGTGTGTGTGTGTGTGTGTGTGTGTGTGTTCTGCGTCTGACTAAAAGAAGAAAGTACTTCACATTTTATTGCTGAAAATCCTCACAACCCCAAGCTGCTATTCAGAACCATTAATTCTCTTTTCCAGGCAGTCGCGGTTCCAATGAAGTGTCTCCTATTAAGAGATGCGAGACATTTTGGTTATTTTTTTGTTTCCTGCATTATAGCCCAAATCATGCCACCTCTGTGTATTCCACCACACAGTCAGAAAAACGAAGTGGATTTTATTTTATTCATAAGAAGCCCAGTCAGATTTACTGAGGATGATTAATGGCATGAAATCCTCCTCCTCTCCTCTTTAAGATGTTGTACTCACATGTTTTTAATCATGTGAGTGTGTGTGTGTGTGTGTGTGTGTGTGTGTGTGTGTGTGTGTGTGTGTGTGTGTGTGTGTGTGTGTGTACGCGCACACGCGACAGTCTCAATACTTTTAGACCCAGATTTATATACCCTTTTTGCCAAAGTACTGGCAAAAGTAGCATAATGACATATTAACTGGCAATGAGAATCAACCTCGGGACCACTTTTGGCTGGGGGGAAAGCTTGAAATATTGACTGTTAAGGGCTTTGTTTATTTTGTTAAATTAATTTAAGGTTAATTAAATCAAGACCTTAGCAGCCATTATTTAACTGACATATGCTATAGTGGTCCGGAGCTCAACAAAGATTGAGAACTATTCCTTTCCCATGGTTGCCCTTATTCTGTTCTCTTAACTTCCATATTAAACTCATACATAGCATACACATGTTTGCATGATTATATGGGCACATTTCCTCATAATGGTGTCTCAAACAGTCAATAATGGTAGACTTTGCCTTGAAATTCTAACTCCCTTTTCTGTGGAAGTTCTTGACCACCGACAACATTGATCATGTCATCATACATCACCAGGTCATTCCCCAACTAGTGGTCGATAAAAACAAATCTTCAGTTTCCTACATTACTAAATGAATGGTCAGGGAACACATATGCAATACCTTCACGGACCACCAGTGGTCCACGGACAACCAGTTGAAAACCTCTGCTCTATATGTTGCTAGGAAACCGATAAAAACGGGAATAAACCGGACGTGAAAAGTGCACCTCCATCCGCCTCAATGTAAACAGATTTACTAAAATGCATTTATCTCTGATTCTTTAGCAGACCTCTAAGCTCACAACTGTCCCATCGGTGATGTGATGTGAGCTTGTATATCAGCTGTGCAGTAGGTCTCGCTAGGAGCGTCTCACTAGCCAACACGGAAGAAGAGGTTGAGTGGACTGAAACCGTCTGGGGATCTGTTGGGAATTGATTACTGGTTCTGTGCCATGACACTTACGTCAAGCAGCGTGTGTAGATGTTGGTCCTGGAAAACGCTGTGAAGAAAGTCCAAATCCTTCTCACTGCAGTCTGTCAAAGCGTGAATCTCTTCCAAACTGTCCAGCACCTGAGACACAGCTCCTGTAAGCACACACACACACACACACACACGCGTTTCTATTAGGATAGTTGTGAGGACATCAAAACGTTTAACGTGGCATCTTCATAAATGCCATTTCTACCATCCTTCTTCAAATGTTTTACTTTCACTCTATAGCTCAAGTCATACGTAACTGCATGTGGTGTCGAAAATAGCCAATCTTCAAGCTCACAACGCATCCTATTGTGGAGCTTGTATCTGCTATTTTCTATATTTAGACCGGTGCGCAATTCCATATAAAATCAGGCATACCTCCCCGACACCTAGACCAGGGGCGCACATAACCGGTTCAGTCATAACAAGTTGCTCTTATTTTTAAGAGGATAAGTCTGTTTTGGTTGTAACCAAGCTGCCATGACAGTTTGTTGAATGTAAAAGTAAGTGATGATGCGGCTGCCGTTCGGAGCGCTAGTCCAGTCAAATAAACAAGAACACATGTGGATTAAACACAACCTTCATATAGTTACGATATGAAAGCCATGCTACCGTGACACACTTTGGAATTACGTTAAACATGGAACCTCCGTGGCATTAGAATTACGTTAAACATGGAACCTCCGTGGCATTAGGCGAGTAGTTTTTATCCGTCTCATGCTGGCTAAAGTAACGTTGTGGGTAGAGTAGAGCCGTCTGCCGGCAGTGCGCACCAATAAGCAACATCTCATGCTATCCTCTGAGAACTAGCCCCAAAACAGTGATGTGCACCCCTGATCTAGACTTGATTTCTAAATGCCTAAATCCAAACACTGACCCCAGCCTGAACTTTTCCTAATTTCCTAAACCTAAATCTTTTTTTTTAACCACCAAACAACCATTTCTTTTGTGAGGACCATTAACCCATTTTGGGCCGGGAACCCCTTTTGGTGTTTTAAACATTATGTTATAATTTAGCTATTGAAAAATAGCAGATCTACAAGCTCATAGCGCGCCTCCGAGTGGCGCGCTACGAGCTTGTAGGGTCTGCTATTTTTTTTTTATCGTGAAAATATTTATTTCAGAAAACTGGAGGATTTAGAAGATGTTTTTTTTTTTTTTTTGAGGTCAGAAAGAATGGATTAAAGTGTATTTCTGACAAGAGACATTTGGCCCTCAGGAATACAGTAATACAAGTACACACACACAGACACCCAGACCCACACACACTTCGCCTTGAACATGCACACAAGGTCCACTCAAAAGGTAGATGAATGTTGTCGTCCATTAATGCTCAGTATGACATGTGAACGGAAGGGTCCAGCTATTGAGAACAGACACGTGACGTCACAAGACACAAACGCACTTGACAGCCACGAAGGGGACAGTGTAGCATGCATCACAGTGCAGAAGGAACAGAAAGATACCTACGTTCTGCCGCTAGTAGTCCTATAGCAGGTTGCATTAACACAAAGATTTATGTCATGACCTTCGAGAAATACGTTCATATATTATTCCAAAGGTTTACTGTATAATATCATGCCATAGAATTATAAACATGTTAATTTAATGTATACCTGGCTTAATGTACCTTCAGTTAGGTTATGAGATGCTCTGTGCAGGCTAAAGATTAACTTTATGTTAAGCTACAATGTATGAAGATACAGTGTGTATTTAGTATTGTTAAAAAGGAGGTAAAACAAGTTTGTTACAGCGATTTTGACAACCTTGTTTTAGCACATTGCTTACTGTATTTCACAGCATCAGCGTATATGACAACTTTGCGCTGAAAATAGTCACAAATTGAGCAGTGGGGGCGTTTGAGGACACCCTTCCTCTCGTAAGCTTGCACATTGGCTGTTTCCGATGTGCGACACCATCACAACAGGTATAAATAATGTGTTGCAGAGCAGTTGGTTCTCAAAGTGGGCTCCAGGGACCCCCAGGGGTCCTTCAGGGGGTTCCAAAGGATGTCCCCAGCAGCTACTGTACATTTATTAATACAGCATCGCAAAACATTTTCAGATGGCGGTCTGCGGCCAAAAATACATATCAATTTGGGGGGGGGGGGGGGGGGATTCACTGCCAGGTGTGCAAAAGGTTCGTTTTGTGTTTTTCATACCGACTAATAGAATTATGTTGTTGTGGTAACAATAATAGAAAGTGCTGGCACAGAGGACTTCCTGACAAAACGGAAGTTGAGTAACGTGAACCATGACTAGAGTCAAGAAAAGGAAGTGGTAAAGACAATGGGCATTCTGGCAAAAGCGTGGAGGGGGGAGTCCCATACGGTGTCTCATATTCATCAAATTGCTCGCACTTTACACAACCGGGCATCGCAACAGCGCTACTCAGGTGTGCGAAGATTATTTGAAGGTCAAGGTCAATGTGAACGTGCACGGGTGCACATTACCTGAGGAGGTGGGGTCGTCAGAGAAGTCGTGCATCTCCTCTGGGGGGTCTCCGTAGAAGGAGTTAAACTTGTGACTGGAGACGGCAGCCAGCACAGCACCCTGCAAGAAGCACCACAACAGCAGTTGCAGCACACATTCTATACTTGTCTTTTAACACATTTTGGGCGCGGGAACCCCTTTTTGGTGTTTTAAGCATTATGTTATGCTTCGGCTATTGAAAAACAGCAGACCTACATGCTCGTAGGTCTGCTGTTTTTGAAAAATTGTGAAAATGTGGCGCAAATCTTTGAATATATATTCTTTCAGAGCGAACGTTTTTAACTCAAATCTTTGCTTCTGGGGGGGTCCCTGGAACAACATATTTTCAGATGGGGGTCGACGGCCAAATCCAATCTTTTATTTTTATTTTTATCAAAGTTTCTTTATTAATTTTCACATAGAAAATAGCATATAACATTTTTGGGCCACAAAGAGCCACAACCCCGGTATCTTGTACCATATGAAATAAAAGGCACATACACTAGTAGTATTAGCCGCCTAGCCAAAAGAGATGCAAAGGCTATCATATTCTTGTTTTGCCGGCTAAGATGTAGATCTTGGGAAATAACTCCAAACACTGCAATAGTGGCAGAGGGTTCTATGGGCACTGAAAATGTTTTAAATATTGATTGCCAAAATGTATTTAGCTTTGGACAAAACCAAAAAGCATGTGCAAGGGTAGCTTGATCTTGATTGCAACGATCACATATAGGATCCATGGTAGGAACGAACTTAAATAGTTTTACTTTGGACCAGTGGAGGCGATGTGAAAACTGAATAATAGTATGCCTTAGACAGATTGAAGAGGAGTGTATCCTATCCAGTGCTTCCTTCCAAACATCATCAGAAATTTGTGTCCCCAAGTCTCCCTCCCATTGATTCTTTAATGAGGTAAGTGGTTCCAGGTCAAATGAGTTTAATAAGGAGTAAACTAGCCCAATTACCCCTTTAGAGTGTGAATTGAGCTTTAGAATTGAGTCTAAAAGGGAAATTCTGGGGGTCTTTCACATGAAAAAGGTTGAGCACAACTGACATAGAAACATACGTTTTTTCAGAAAACTGTCAGGATTTAGAAGACATTTGTAGAGTCGTCCTCAGGTCTAAATAAGACCACATTAACCCTGACATCCCTACTAGGCTGGACATTTGTTTCCCACAACTATCCCCCAAATCCTCGTCGTTTACAACAACCAGGTCAATTTGTAAATCTGTTGATATCCGTTATATCATATTTGTCTCTGCATCAGATGTATTGTGCTGTACACATCTATCATCATCTAGCCTGGTGTGTGTGTGTGTGTGTGTGTGTATGGTCTGTGTAGAGTAGACTGTGACCTTGAGCTTCCTCCTGGCGTTGAACTTTCTCAGCTGCTCCACAGTCTCTGGCAGGTGGATCTTATAGGCGTAGCGGTCTCTCTCCTGGGAAACGTGGCGGAGCACAGAGAGCATTAACTCACACAGACACAGAGCCCAAGGCAACATGTTGAACACTGGTTGGACAGTGGCTGTGTACAGAGTACTACTACAGTACTAAAGTATTTAGATCCTTTCACACGGGAAGCGACTAATGTAAGCCCAGTAATTCATTTTCAATGAGAGGCAAGCGGGAGAGGCAATCTGACAGGCGTATAGTGACAAGCAGGCGCACTCCCGTGAAACTGCTGCATTTACAGCATGCTCACGCATTCCACACGCCCTCCACTAGAGTTTAACCCATTTTGGGGCGGGAACCTACTTTTGGCGTTAGCATTAGCCTATGCTTTAGCTATTGAAAAATAGCAGATCTACAAGCTCATAGCTGCGTGTCAGTAAAGAAACGCTTAGTGCTCTAACCGAGAGTATCAGCATGAGAGTGAAGTTATACGTGAACATGGAGGAAGGATTGATGTTTCAACTCAATGCAATGCATGAAAGGCTGTGCGTTGGTTAATTAGTGGGTCATTTCGTAAACAATGTACACCTTGAGCCAGGGGTGGTTGAGAGCCTCGTAGACGGTGATCCTCTCGGCAGGGTCCAGCATCAGCATGCGCCTCACCAGATCCTTGGCACTCTCTGAGATGTGACCCCATTGGCGTGGATGTAACTATATTCGCACGCACACGCACACGCACACGCACACACACACACACACACACACACACACACACACACACACACACACACACACACACACACACACACACACACACACACACACACACACACACACACACACACACACACACACCTCTGATCAGCAAGGACTCTTAGCTAAGTGTGAGTTGTTTGAAACCACACACAAATTGCCTATACACATGGAATAATATGTATATATAAATATATAATAATGGAAGAAATGACAGCAAGGTTACAATTAAAAATGGAAAGTTTCATACTTAGATGGACTTCTGTGATATTGTATTTGGGTGTTTCAGTGTATGTGTAGAGGTTGTTGGGTCTGTAAAAGTGTCATGTAGTGGTTGTTGTGTCTGAAAAAATGCTTTTATATAACTGAAGTGTATTGTGAGTCATGTCTCCAGCTCATCCCCTGCCTAGTCTTACACTCAACTTGAAAAATGCTGTACTATTGTAGTTATGTCAAGCTGTTTTTTTTTTGTGTTAGGTTAAAAAGAAAACTTTTGAATAAAAAAAAAGTATTTGGTGTAAAAATAAAGAAAACCTTTGAATAAAAAAAAAAGTAAAAAAGAAAAATTGCCTATACACGCAGTAAAATCTGCAGTTTTCACAGTGAGGAGGACTCGGGAGACTTCTTAAAATGAAACCCTTACCTTGTACTTTCCCTTGCAGATGGCCTCAAACAGGCGCTCCTTGGTGCCATAGAAGGGCAGACAGCCGGAGAGGAGGATGAAGAGGATGACTCCGCAGCCCCACACGTCCACTGGCTTGCCGTACGGCTCCCTCTTGACCACCTCGGGGGCCATGAAGTGGGGAGTGCCCACACGACCTGAGGAACAACAAACCATGGCAGTGGAGCTATACAGTATTGTAAAGATGGTGTGGCGTTTGGTGCTAAAAATGGCCGATGTGGCGGCTCACAGTGTGAGCTTTAGAGCAGCTAAAAAGTGTGTTTTGAAGAAAACACCAAATTGTGAAAAATCTAGTCTGGCCCACATGGGTGGAGACTATATGGGGAGCTGCATCATGATCCAAGAAATCTAGGGTAAATATTATTACAAATTTGGCCAAAACATGAAGCCACCTCACCTACAGTATAGCACCATCATGACGGAGATTTGAAAAAAATGTGGGGTGGTTGCTGTTACTTCATAGTGCAAATGTGTTTCATGGCAATTGGACACTGCATTCATGATTTGTGGCAAGAATTCGCAAAAAGGGCCACTCCCACACATTTTGGAAACCAATCATAATGGAATCTGAAAGATATATCTAGATCATAATTATCACTACAGCGCACCAATTTGCGTAGGAGTGTATCTGTACGGAGTTGTAGCAAAAAGTGTGTTTTGCAAAAAATATTAAATCTCAAGGGGAAATGGCCATGGCCATCATATATGGAATCCAGGGATTTATTTTTTACTGTATTACCTGTGGATCAAGAGTTGCAGGCCAAAACGTGATCCGGCCTCTTAATAGCACCCCCACCCTAATTCATTGTTGTTTTTCATATGAAGCGCATAGAGTTTATTTGGTATTATACGGCATTTGGTATTATACGGCATGCACACTTAAAGGGACACTTCACCCTTTTTGCAAAAAAATATATGTTAATGACGTTTAGAAGCTTTAGAACACTTTCCTGGAGATCTTTATGTGTGTAATATGTGGTTTTAGATATTTTAGATTATAGCAGTGAGCCTGTTGTCTCTGATGTCATGGACACTGGGCTCACTTCCTTCCTGGACTACATGTTGTCTCAGTAAGACAGCTCTCCCCCTATCCACAAGGAGGAGCAGTGCACCAAAGAATTATGGGAATTGTAGTCCAGGAAGGTAGTGAGACCAGTGTCCATGACATCAGAGACAACAGGCTCACTGCTACAATCTAAAATAACTAAAACCACATATTACACACATAAATACCCCCAGGAAAGTGATCTAAAGCTTCTAAACGTCATTAACATATATTTTTTTGCAAAAAGGGTGAAGTGTCCCTTTAAGCCTCTCCAATTGATCCAGAATGCCGCAGCTCGCTTGGTCTTCAAACAGCCTAAATTCTCACATGTCTCCCCCCTTCTCCGCTCCCTCCATTGGCTCCCGGTCGCTGGCCCACTGTTAGGTTCTTAGCTTGACTATTATATGTATTTGATGTATTACCATGTTTTTCTTCCTAATTACTGTAGAAATCGTTCTGTATTAAGAGTGTCTGCTAAATGCCCTACATTTTAAATTGTATGTGGTATACAAGTAAAATGGACTTGACAAGAGCAATGAAAAAAACCTCTAGTGCAGAACTATCTGAGCTGGTAATAAAAATTAATGAGTTGACTTTTTAACCCCGTTATTTGCTGAAAGGTGTAAAGTTCCAGTAGAGGTAGATGTGTGCTGCTAACCAATATGTAAAGTAGTGCGTATGCGTGTGCGTGCGCGCGTGCGCATGCGTGCGCGCGCATGCGTGCGTGTTTAGTACACATTATTCTTTCCACTCCCCTCCAAAAGCATCATCCAAATCCAGGCTGACTCTAAGCCCATCCTATAAGCCTTCTGGCTCCCCTTATTGCCAGACTTAAATATATCTTGGCACTTCCCTCGGTATTCAAAATCAAGAATACTAAGAAAATGAGTTTTCCTTAAAGTTGTACAAATGTGTTTCGTTCAGTTTACTAACGGGAACATACTGTGTGATGCCTGGAAATGGGAAAAGTGTGTGTGTGTGTGTGTGTGTGTGTGTGTGTGTGTGTGTGTGTGTGTGTGTGTGTGTGTGTGACTGTGTGTGTGTGTGTGTGTGCGTGCGTGCGTTATCTGTCTGTAAAGATAATAAGTGGGCATTGCAGTGATGTGTCACAGAATGTACCATACCTCCGGCCACCAGTCCTGATTCACCGAGCTGGATCGCTACTCCAAACCCCCCCAGCTTGACTGGAGCAGAGTTCTCCTTGGACGCCAGCAACACACAGTGGGGCTGAAGAAGAAGGGAGGAAACATTAACGTTAACCGATTTAGGCCTAAAAAAAAGTTTTCTGAAATACCTATGTTTCTAGGCCTATATCACTCAATATTTCATGTCAAGGACCCCAAAAATGATCTGTAATTGGCCTCCGAGACCCCCATCTGAAAATATGTTGTTCCAGGGACCCTCCAGAAGCAAAGATTTGAGTAAAAAAACATTCGTTCTGAAAAGATATATTCCAAATTTGAGGCACATTTTCACGATTTTTCAAAATAGCAGACCTACAAGCTCGTAGCGTGCCACTCGGTGGCGCGCTATGAGCTTGTAGATCTGCTATTTTTCAATAGCTAACTAAAAAAGAGGGGTTCCCGCCCAAAATGTGTTAAGTGGAAGGGAGTACTAGGAGAGGAAGAGAAAGAGAGGGAGATATGAAACTCTTCTTTTGATAATTAAAGAGGGGGGCAGGCCTCCTATAAATGACAATAATCACATGACAGACACACCCAAAGCCACCAGACCACAAAGCCCTCAGATCTCCACATTACCCTCCTGCCTACCATGAGCACACATGTATAACTAACAGAATCTTGAGATTAAAAGCCTTACGAAACGAATAACTGACAAGCATATAGTTCAAATCTACTGGTGATAATTTTTTGCAGCAACCTTTGAGCTCATCTCAATCTTGTGACAACTTTGTAGTTTCATCTACTGTTTTTCCCCTCATTCTCTTCTACTTTCAGCGTAGACTTGATTGAATGAGACATTTAAGGGTAAATAATTTCGGTCTGTTTTGACCTGAAACTGTCTTGGCAGACTGAATGCGATAGAACGGAATATTGAGGGCCACTCCCACACATTTTGGAAGCCAATCAAAATGGAATCTCAGTGATGTAAACAGGTTTTCAATGTAATGAGTCCCGGGATGCAGGGATGGTCTTTTGGATGAGTCCCAGCGTGGACATTTTATGAGTCCCACTTCAACAACGTTAGGAGTCATATTTCTCAATTTTCACAAATTGCAGCATTTGATTTTATATGGTTATAATAACCATTTCTGCTTCTGTTTTCTACATGAATATAACCACATTATAACTAAAGCTAGCAAAAATAAACTAGAATAAAAAACAGTACAGTCGTTTTATTGCGTCCCTTAACTATAAACTGTGTTTTGGGATGCAAAATGCACCCTATTTTAATCTCTGGAATCTGAAACATATGTCTTGATCGTATCACTAGTGTGCACAGTGTGTGTGTGTGTGTGTGTGTGTGTGTGTGTGTGTGTGTGTGTGTGTGTGTGTACACTGTCGGCGTAGCAGCAAAAAGTGCAGACATTATTTTTTTAGAATTGCATCCGTTTGGTGTCCTTTGTTTCAACAACATCAACTGTTTTAGAGAAACGAGACAAAGTCAAAACCTATCCTAGGTATAGCCTAAATGCTACATGCTTTGAAACAAGGGTTAATGGGAGAGCCGACGCTCGGCTGAGGTGAGTTACGGTATGAGTAGCCTCGACATTTTTATTTCCAAGGGAGAAGTTGGCCGAGTCCACTTCAATTCGGCATAGAGTAGTGCAAACGTCGATCACTCTCTGCTGATTTCTGACCGTCGCACCTTTGTTAAATTGACGCACACACGCACACACATACACACACACTCTCTCTCTCTCTGTCGCTCTAATTAATTAGTCTAATGTCGCGCAGCTGCGTCTAGATTCTCCCGGCGGATCCTGCCGGGAGCTGCCTAATGCCATAGAAAGCATAGGTGGAGCCCAGGCTACTGTCTGAGTCACTGACTGTCACCATTGGATCAGAGGCCTTGATGTTTATAATGGAGAAAAGTGTGTTTGGCATTTTGATAAAATCCTGCCACCCCACCCTGTGTGAAGTGTGAATGGTGTTGATAGTGTGATGTGGTGCAGACTGTTGAACCACAAAGACTATAAATAGGGTTTTGGTACTCTTACAAGATAATTGTGAAGAACTGGTATGAAATGGAGTAGCTAGCTACAAGTTGTCTGAACTCAATAACACCACACTAAAATGTAATGATACTGTAACTGTAGGCCTATTGGGTTTTTTCCAACAACTCAACTCATTGCTACACATTGAAGCATATCCAAGCATATTCACAATAATTCACCATTAGTACTTAAGAAACGTTATAACTTGAGATACTGACGTCGGTCTGGTTTGCGGCTATACCGTCTCCATGGGTGGCAATTTAAACTCGTCCCTGGCTCATCTCCACTAGCCATTGTTTTGATTACTCGGATGGCAACGAAGTGGCTATTTCTGGTACCCATCTGGTACCCATCTCTTACAGTACATCAGAAGGCTGTACAGTACACTGGGCAGGTACCTCTGTATTATAATCAGAGCCCGTGTGGGACAACATGCCGTAAACACAAGCGGTGAGAGAGTGAGTGCTCTGTGATTCCTCTGTCTAATCAAAAGTTGTGCTCTTCTGTAGTCCCTGCCCCACCTCTCTGACACCCACTGCTCTGTGGTTTGGAGGCTCTGGCTTCCTTCCTCCAACAATCAAAAAAGCATCACCGCATGCTTCTCTTCAGCATTTCTCCGTCTAGCTTCTCTCGTGACTCGCGAGCACAGCTGTGTACAGCTGTACACAAAGTGAAGCGGGAGCAGAGAGGGGAGAGGATTTCCCTGTGGCGTTATATGTAGTCTATGAAAAGTGATATCATGAGGATTGGTTGCTAAATGGATGGGCAAGAAGCACATTAAGAAAGGAAATGAGTCTATCAATCTGTAGACTTTTTCCATCAGATTCGACAAAAGGAGAAACTGTGGGATGAGTCAGAGGAAAAGAAAGTGCACTGTAGGAGTCACAAGGGGGCTACCGTTCCGTGTTTGATTCTCTGCCGCCACACGGTCACACAGGGAAAACAAGAGCACTTCAACAAGCCATATGGACTGCATTCACACGGTGAGTACTACACTTTCCTCTGTACACCATTAGTGTGATTTTTTCTGGTTCTGGTTCTCTGCAAACTTAAAATGTGTTGGGTATCTATTGAGGGTTCCGATCTTTTGATGTGACCTCATTATTTTTTGCACAAAATAAATTATTGTGCGCCGTTGAGGAGTACAGCTAGTTAGATGTAAACCAACTTCTATGTAATATCCCCTCCCATTAGCTAATCTAACTGATCTTTGGATAAGATGTACCGTCCTAAACTATAGCCTTAGTTTTAAGGTCTACACAAGGTGAGATCCTCTATGTACACCGCGACACGCAACAAAGTATATAACAGCCAGGCTTTAACCCATTAAAGACGGAAAGCCATTTTTGGGTTGTTGTTGCCATGTTGTACAGTATATAGAAACATATTTCTAAAATTTGAATACATATTTCAAGTTAAAACCCAAACCACATCAATCCAGTTGCAACTATCCTTCCTGCCATTGGGGAGAATGGTTGCAACTTAAAATTGCAAGTACGGGTAGTTGCATGGCATGCATGCATCATTGGTGTGGTTTTAGGCTTTAGAATCGCCCTCAGGTCTAAATTGGTGAAGTTTGGTTGAGTAGAACGTCTTGCTTGAACTACTGCTGAGATGGTCGGCTGGGCAGGCTAAGAGGGCAGGATTAATGTCGACCCGGTCTAAAACCACACAGCTGGCCCTCGGCCATCACATACACCAGCGCTGGAGAATGCGAGCTCTTCCCAAGAGGACTAGAACAACTCCAAAACACATTATACAGTAGTTAATCTACTAATCATTAAAGGGACACTTCACCCTTTTTGCAATAAAATATATGTTAATGACGTTTAGAAGCTTTAGAACACTTTCCTGGGGGTCTTTATGTGTGTAATATGTGGTTTTAGCTATTTTAGATTGTAGCAGTGAGCACAGTGTCCCTGATGTCATGGACACTGGGCTCACTACCTTCCTGGACTACAATTCCCATAATTCTTTGGTGCACTGCTCCTCCTTGTGGATTGGGGGAGAGCTGTCTTACTGAGACAACATGTAGTCCAGGAAGGAAGTGAGCCCAGTGTCCGTGACATCAGAGACACCGGGCTCACTGCTACAATCTAAAATATCTAAAACCACATATTACATACATAAAGACCCCCAGGAAAGTGTTCTAAAGCTTCTAAACGTCATTAATTAACATATATCTTTTTGCAAAAAGGGTGAAGTGTCCCTTTAATACAACTGGCCACATGTATAAAAAAAAACTAAACAAATATAAATGTTTTCCCCTCTTTTTCCTCCGTGTAGTGCTGAGAAACTAACACCTAACATGATGGCCGCTTTGTTTCCGACGACCACGACTGCCGCGAGCACGCACCGACCCTCCCTTTTCCTCTTCACCGACGCCGCCGCCAACAGCAGCCAGGCGACCCCGATAATCACGCCCGAGCCCTGCGTCCTGGACGACAGCTCGCTGCGCGTCCCCCTGGCGGTCCTCTACTCGCTGCTCTTCGCCCTGGGCCTGGCCGGCAACCTGCTGGCCCTCTGCGTGTTCTTCAGCGTGAGCTCCAAGCGCAACTCCGTCCGCGTGCTCCTCGTCAACGTGGCCTTCGCGGACCTGCTGCTGGTGGTGTGTCTGCCCTTCAGGGTGCTCTACCACAGCCGGAACAACCGCTGGGACATGGGCCCCACCGTGTGCAAGGTGGTGGGCAACCTCTTCTACATGAACATGTACATCAGCATCACGCTGCTGGGGCTGATCAGCGTCGACCGCTACCTGACCATCCAGCGTGGCGCGCGGTACCGGCCCAACGCCAGGAGATGGAGCACCGTGGCCTGCTCCGTCATCTGGGCCATGGCGTCGGTCACGTGTCTGGTGATGGTGTTCTCGAAGAAGGAGGGGGACGTTAGCAGGTTGGTGATCTCTTTAATCAAACTAAACGATCATGTCTCAAAGTTTTACATTTGACGCAACAGTCCCTGTATGTACTGTGTATATAGGCGTGCTACCAGCATCACAAACTAATAGTCTACATACTCCATGTCTCGAATAGGTGTTTCCAATATAAAAACCTCCAGAATGCAAAGTGGAAAGCCTACGTCAACCTCTCCCTGGTGGCCGTCTTCTGGCTCGCGTTCTTCGCGCTCGTCGTGTCCTACGGGAAGATCGCCCAGAAGCTCCTGAGGACGTCGCGGGAGAAGCCCGACCTGCCCAACGCGCAGCGCTACGCCCGGACCGCCAAGAAGTCCTTCTTTGTCCTGTTCCTGTTCACCGTCTGCTTCGTCCCCTATCACCTGGTCCGGGTGTTCTATATATACACCCAGGTCGCGCACAACACGTCCTGTTTGCGGAGGGGCGTCGTCGACAAGGCCAACGAGGTGGCTCTGCTGCTTTCCGCCCTGAGCAGTTGCCTGGACCCCGTCATGTACTTCCTGTTGTCCTCGTCCGTGAGAAAGGAGGTGCTGCGATTGGTGGGCAACGTGTTGGTCACGCGAGAGGGCACGGGTACCCTGGGGGGGGGCAGCTCCACTGTCGACGCGGCGAACGGGAATAGGAACGCCGTCGGTGGCGGTGCACAGGCGTCGACTGGGAGTAGGAATGCTGCCGTTGGACACTAGGCACTAGTTAAGTCAATAGTGTGCCAGGTCAATTGGAAATCACAACATACATATTCTGTTTGCAATGATATTCATTGTTTACGTTGTCTTTTTTTTTGCATTAATCCACGACCCCACAGAGGTTAGGAAATGGCAGATGCCAACTGAAAGTTATTGCAGATTCTGAGATGGCATGATATAACATTTGCCTAAAAAAATGGAGGTCCCAGATGGCCATTAAATCATTGTCTTGGCACTAAGCAGTAAAAGTAAGTAAGTAGCCTTGGGACTCAGGAGCCCATAGGCGTAGCTTAGGGCAGGAGCCTAGCTCCTGTTTCTGTAGCACCACCTGGACATGAGTGGCAAGCAGGGAGGCATTGGGTCCAATTGTTATAGTCTTTGGTATGACCCGCCCAGGGTCACAGTAGCAGTGATCAGCGATAACCTTGCTCTCGTGAAGATCAGTGGACAACAGGCAAAGACTTTAAACAAAAAGGTCCACAGCACAACGGTCCTTGTGAGGTGCCAGACAACGGGGAAAATACTAGTAATGAAAACATGTATAGCCGTACGCCAATAGATATCACATAGACACAGAGAAGAAACCAACTGACAGACAAACTGCCTTCTTCAGGCCCCTGAAGAAGGCAGTTTATCTGTGTCCACAATAAACGTTCGGTATCGGCAGCTACGAGTGTGTGACAACAAGCAAAGAATCATGAAACCAGCATCAGAGGGAATTAAAGAAAAGAACACATGGATGAAAACTCTGCATGCGCCAACATCTCTTGTTCTGCATGTTGTTCCTAAAATATGACAGATGTTTTGACCTTGATTTTATGTCATTTTGATCCCAACCTTGATAGTGATCTTGACCTTTGAGACCAAATAATTTAACGATCTCTTTGAGGAAACCTACTCCGAATTACCACCATGTTTCATGAAAATCCCCCCCATGCATACGTACATTTGTTATTTTGTTCACAGACATACACCACATACACACAGACAGGAGTTCTTACAAAACTGCACGTAATTATTGTGCAAACATTTTCTGCTGGCGTTCTCTTTATTTCTAACCATTCATTTGTGTGCTCAGGCACTGTTGAAATAAAACTAGCAGATGAACAAAGTGAGCTCACAGCCATAGGACATGCTGATACATTATGATGAAATCAAATGAAAGGGAATAGCGACTTTACAGACTATCAAGACAGTGGGTAGTCATCAGAATCTTTTATCAGAGAAACCTATGGAGAACAAGCCACACGTTTTATTAAGCATGGGTCTGAGTTCTGCCGGTTTCTTATGATCTCATCTGTATGCTGTTACTCTGCTTGAATCTTCCTAATAAATTGACTACACTTCACCCTGACTGGATATTAATAATATTTTCCATTCGTTTTTACCACTTCAGCCCCTATTCAATAATGTTTGAAAAAGCCACTCTACAGTACAAGCTCACAACGTGTCACAATCGGTCACAAATGCAACAATGTTGTGAGCTTGTATAACTGCCATTTTGAACATTTTCCACACATAATGACATGCCCGAAATAGGCGCCGGTTTAAACCGGTTAAAATGCCACATCAAAATGTCACCGCTTTTGAGACCTGTGTCAAAGAAACAAGATGCATTTTAAAGGGAGAGTTCATACAAAAAACTATAGCAGAGGTTCCCTATGGAGACACAAATAGGCTCCTTTGGGTCTCCATGGGGAACCACTGCTGGTAATTAAATGATTGGCTTAGAAGTGCGACGAAAACAAAAACATATCCATTAATTCAAGTCTCCATGGGGTGAGTAATCAATAGGGGGAAAAGGGTCATTTTGGGGGTGAACTATCCATGTAAGACAACACAACTCGCATTGTATAACTTGATCATTTCTGGTTTTGTATGACATCAGTTCAAACATGAATTACAATGTGATGATAATGGCACACAGGGAAATGTGAGCCCTCGTCTACAAAACCAACACTCTTTACTGCCCAACCAGTTAAAACAGCAGCACCACCACCCCAAGGCAGATGATAAATGGACAATAGACAACATAGACGAAATTACCATTGAAGAGTGCCCTCCACTGGATTATGTCTAATGGTGCAATGGTTAGGGTTTACACTAGCAGGGGATTACTTCATATCTTCTGGCAACTGTGATAAGTTACTTTATTGCTGCTTCAATGCTTTAAAAGATTTGAAACTACTTTGTTAGTGTTGCTTTTTTGACACCCACATTTTGCACACATACTTGTAACAAAAAAAAATACTACTCTTGAATCTTGACCACATTATTGCAACTTTTACTTGGTACAATTCCAGCCCAGAGTCCTGAGATGAGACCCGTGTTGCTTGTCCCTCCTCCTCCTCTCTGCCATTTGTCTTTCTTATCTAAATAAATAAATACTGACCACCCAAAAGAATGTATTCATTCTCCAGTAAGCAATACTGTTACATACATACAGTACAAATAATAAATACAATCAATATAAAAAAACGAAAAGCATGCATGTAAATAAGTCATGTCTCCTTTCTAGATGGTATTTCTCCTTTCTATCCAACAGGCCACAACAGGTGATATTTAATTTGGCGCTCTCTGACAGGGCAGTAAGCCATAAAGGGGCTCCCCAGGGGACAGTTAGTTCAACCCTTTTGTTTACCCTATACACAAATGACTGTGTCAATTTATACTGTAGATAGCCAAATATATGTATTTGTGTATCGTCTGCCAGCTCATTCAATGCTAGTCGGCCACTTTTCACATCAATGTACTAATTCTAACTCGACTACGGCTGTCAATCTAACAGCTGAGCGGACTGACTCCTCCATGCTCACCTTCAGTCTGTCAGCCAATCTGTACTTGTGCAGCTATTTGTGTGTCGCCCTTATCTGTAGTATATATCCTTATGACTATTGAGAATAGCATCTGTTAACCCATTTTGACCTGGGAACGATTCTAAAAATGTCTTTCTAAGTCAAATCATGACAGTTTTCTGATAAACCTCTGTTTCTATGTCAGTGGTTCTCAACCCTTTTCATGCCAAGGACCCCGAGAATAAATAAATACGAATGTAAAGAATGTATTCATTCTCCAGTAAGCAATACTGTTACATACGGTACAAATAATAAATACAATGAATATAAAAAACCCCGAAAAACATGTATGTAAATAAGTCTCCTTTCTAGATGGTAATTCTCCTTTCTATCCAACAGGTGATATTTAATTTGGCGCTCTCTGACAGGGCAGTAAGCCGTAAAGGGGCGCCCCAGGGGACAGTTAGTTCCTCCCTTTTGTTTACCCTATACACAAATGACTGTGTCAGCTCACAGTCCAGTCAGTGTGTAGTCAAGTTCTCCGACGACACTGTTATCCTTCGTTTACTCACAAGTGAAGGTAACGCCAGTAACCTGGTGCGATGAACCTCACTTACAAGTTAATGCACGGAAAACTGAGGAGATTGTAGTGGATCCCATGTAGGTCTATAGGTGACCACACCACGATCACCATGCATGGTCATGACATCAAACAGGTCACCTCCGGCCGGCACTCCCATGTGACAAGTATGTGTGCAAAAGGTACAGCAGCGCCTTCATTTTCTCCGGAGGCTCAGACTTTTTGGTGTAAGTATACGAAACATAATGCTGATCTTCTATAGAGATAGTATAGAGTCAATTCTAAGGTATGGTATCACCAGTTGTTTTGGAAACCTAACTGTAAAGTACAAATCTGAGATCCTTAGATTAGCCAAAATGGCAGGGAAGATCACGGGTATGTCTACACCTCCGATCACCCCCCTAGGTCATCTTTGAGCAGGCCACCATTGGACAGGCTAATAAAATCCTTGGGGTCCAAGACAAATTTCTCCTTCGGGAGACAAAATAAAGACACCTCGAACCTTGATGTATGAACAAAGAAGCGATTCCTACTGTCTGCACTTTGCCAGTGCAACTTGCAAAAACATATTGTTCCACACAGGATTCTGGGTGGATTGAAAACACATTTCTAGTTGCAACATAGTGAATGTCATATCGCTACTTTGTTCCAGAATTTCAAAATGTGGATTGTTTGTTGTTGTTCATCTTATTTTCAGGAGTAGACAAAGACCAGATTAAGAATCAGTGCCCAGACTCTATAGGATCAGAATTGGATTAGAAGAAATGTTGGTGCTCACGGCAGATAATCCAGTAGTAGACGGCAGTTTATTCTCATCCATTTACATGTTGGGGGCATAATGAATTATGTATCAGAAAAAAAAAAAAGATGTATTACATTTCTCAAAATTCAGCCCTCATACTGTGCTATCTATATTATCCCATTCTGAACGGGCACCCATTTTGGTGTTGGCATCATGTTATGCTTTAGCTATTGAAAAATAGCAGATCTACAAGCTCATATCGCGCCACCGAGTGGCGCGATACGAGCTTGTAGGTCTGCTATTTTTTGAAAAATCGAAGAACGACTGACATTTTTAGAATCTGAACTCAGGTCAGAATGGATTAATCAGACCAGTGTGTGTCCGGCGGAAACCTCGTATGAATCTGATCTCAGGTCAGAATGGGTTATAGATAGCACAGTATGAGGGCACCTCGCTGCTCAGCTTCACACAGACCAAGGTTCCATTTCTGCCACAACCAGGGGTCTCCAACAACCAGCACTATCCCTGTTGCTGGGTTCCACCGGAAGTGCACCACCGTCCTATAGACCAGGGGTTTTCAACTGATTATGAACCAGGGACCACCACCCTGACTGAGAATCAACTTGGGGACCACTGTTGTGTTGGGATGGGGGATATGGGCGTTGTGTGGGGGGGAAATTAACCTTCCATATTAAATTCATGTTGCTATTGTAACTTACTGTATGTATGAGCGAGCAGACACATGCAATTAATTATGGGCACATTTCCTTATAATGGTGACTCAACCAGTCGATCAGTTTCCCTTGAGATTCTACCTCCCTTTTCTGTGGAAGTTCTTGACGTCCGACAACATCGACGCGGCATCATGTCACCACGTCATTTACAGCATTGTTTCTGAACTTGTGGTCAATACAATACGTTTAAATACAAATCTTCACTTTCCTACATTACTAAATGCATGGTCAGGGACCACATGCAATACCTTCACGGACCACCAGTGGTCCACGGACCACCTGTTGAAAACCCATGATCTATAACATGATACAAGTGAAACAATATGCTACCACTGAAAGACAGACAGTCACTATGCCAAACCACACTCGCATTTCCCATGCTTTCGTCATACTGTCACTTCCACAATAATTCTTCACATACTGTACATGCATTACAAATGAATTGTAATGCAGTTTAAGCATTTCATCCAGTGCAGCTTACAAAAGGTTAGAGTAAGTGCCATGAGCACTTGGCAAACAACAGGGTGAATGGTCATAGCAATAGCATGAATGAGATATACAGTATGAAACACACCTGCTGTAGCTACAGTATAGGGTTCTCAGCGACAGTATAATGCAACTTCCTCTTCCCCTATATTAGAAAAGTACATACAACTTACAAGAAGCTTACTCATTCTGTGTGCATTTTGTTAGCGGAGAGTTGACGTCGAAAGCCCTGCGATTCCGAATGTGATTGGTATGTATGACGCAAGGCATTGATCAGAGTGCAGTGCCAATTTGTCAATTTTAGAGTTGTCAAAGGTAAAAGTTTATGGCTTGTATGACAATCACTCAGATAATTACTTATTGATTATATGTTGACATGATGTATTGCGTGAGGTACATAGTCAATTATGTATCACCTTCTGTATCACCTGTGTTAAAAATATGATGGAAAATGTTGTTCAATGATGTTTTACATCTTCTTGGAGGAAATGTTTCTCTATAAAAGTGACTATCAAATGGTCAGCATAACTATTTATTTACACTGCTCAGCTCATCCCAAATGACAATTTACATGTGTAGTTGTATTTCTCAATATGGCTTTTCATAAATACTGTACATTTCACACTGGTATTTATTAACCTGCCCATTTACCGTAAGTCCTAGGTTAAGCATTCGTACTTGAAAATCAAAGCCCAGGGATAACATGGTTTATATTGTAGACAACTCAAGCAGGATCTTTGGACAAAGACTTTTGCTTTTTTTCTAACCATGATTTCACTAGCGAACTTAACCCCAGTGATTTAGGTGATAACTGTGCTCTGGATGGGGGTTCAGGAAGATTGTGGATATTATACCACTTTCAAAGGTGTAGGCGTGAAGCTTACTGTAAGCTCAGGGCTAAGAGAAATGTAAGCCTGGACTAACAGAGGTTGGTTTTCAACCAATAGCTAAGTGTTGTGGGAAAAGACCTAATGCTGTATATCTCTCTCTCTCACCCCATTGTCCATTTGTAGCTCAATGGAGAATTCACCCTACTCGTCCCTGTCGGTTAACAGCTGCCTCTCGACCCCCGCGTCCGACCCGGACCCCACGTTCTCCCTCTGTCCCACGCACGCCACCCTCACCTTCCTCACCTCCATGTACGCTCTCCTCTTCCTCACCGGCCTCCCGGGCAACGCCCTGTCTCTGTGGGTGTTCCTGCGTTGCATCTCCTCCCGGACGCCCACTCACGTCTACCTGGGCCACCTGAGCTTCTCCAACCTGCTGCTGGTCCTCACCGCGCCCTTCCTGGCGGCCTACTACCATAGCGGTCTGTCGTGGCCGCTGGACGGGCTGGCGTGCCAGCTCGTGCTGCACGTCGCCACGCCGGTGCTCCACGTCAACATCTACGTCGGCATCGCCCTCCTCACCTGGGTGGCCCTCAACCGCTTCTCCACCCTCGTCCAGCACACGCACGCCGCCCGGCCCAGCGCCTGCCTCACCCTGCTGCCGCCCGGCGTCTTCGCCGGCCTGAAGAAGGCGTCCGTGGCGCGGGCCGTGTGCGCCGCCGTCTGGGTGCTGGCGGTGGGCGCCGTCGTTCCCGTGACGGTGTATTACTCCAAAAAGGAAGTCATGAGGGCAGTGGGCGGAGCGGGCGGAGCGAGGCAGGAGGTGTGTTACAGCCCCGAGGTGGAGATAGGGGGCCGTCTGTCCAGGGCGTCCACCGTGGTCGCCGTGGCCGCGTTCTTCGCGTGCTTCCTGCTGGTGCAGATGTGCTACGTGACGGTGCTGAGGCACGTCAGGCGCTCACGCCGCAGCACGAAGATCACCGGCTCGCAGAGGCTGCTGGCACGAGTGTTCCGGAACATCGTGGTCATCCAGGTGAATTGGTGTTTAGACTATATGTACTGCATTTACCTGATGAAATGATTGTGTTCATGTATCCAAGATACAGTTATTGCGACTTCAATGGACTTTTATAGTCACTATAAATTTGAATGCACGATATTTGACTTTTAAATAATCAGAATTTCCTTGTCTTACTACAACTCTTGCCAGGTGGTTCTGGTTGTATGTCTTCTACCACACCACATATTCAAGCCCATCTTTGTCTCTTTGGTCCAACAACAACAACTGACGGTTCCAGCACCCAGTCACACCACAAATCACCACCACTGTCATCCACTCTCCGGCCTCGTTGAGGTGAGCAAATGTTGCCCTGTAAATCAACGGCCATGCTTTTCATTTACTGATCTATTCTATAGTACACAGCGTCCATGGCTAGAAAAACAGGATGCAATATGTGGTACAGTATATGTAGAAAAAGGAACAGCAATGTCTGTGTCCGCCTATCTATGTGTTTTTCACCTACTGTATGTGTCCATGTGACGTTAATGAGCACGAGTATGACTAGTACCATTAGGGGCGCTGTTGTGCCAGAAACATAGAGAGAGAGAGTGCTGCACTGTTGTCTGCTAATGAGAGAGAGAGAGAGCAAACAGTTTGCTATGGTGTGATACTCATTTTGGGTGGGAACCCCTTTTGGTGTTTTAAAAACATTGTTATAATTTAGCTATTGAAAACTAGCAGATCTACAAGCTGGCGTGCTATGAGCTTGTAGGTCTGCTATTTTTGAAAAATCGTGAAAATATTTATTTCAGAAAACTGGAGGATTTAGAAGATTTCTTTTTTTTTTTTTAATTTCGAGGTCAGGCCTAAATGGGTTAAAATGACATAGTCTAAAAATAAATATGTATTTGTCTTCATCTTCCCTCAAGTTGAAAAACTGTCTGCTCCTTCTGACCGCTGTGAGGGGCTCAGCTGACCCCGTGATGTACTTCCTGCTGGACAAGACCTTCCACAAGCATGCCATGAGCCTCTTCAGATGCTGGCCACAACCCTCTGGCAGCCATTTGTCTGGCTCAGTGTCGGACAAAGCCAATGAGAAGATTGGGGCACTGGGGCAGGGACAGAAATCCTTCCAGTCCAGCCGAGTCTATGAGTCTACGAGCTAAAAATAATAATTGTGAAAACATGTGCAAATCTATATATTCTTTATTATTATATATATTTATATATATGCTTCTGGGGCATCCCCGGAACAACATATTTTCAGATGGGGGGGTCGGCGGTAACCTGACGCTGCCAGATCCAAGAAGCTTGCTACACAAATTTGTTTCACAGCTTATTGGGATCTGGGATCGCGGAAGCAAATTCGATGACGGGGCTGTTCCTTTTTTTCAAGATACTTGGTAGATGATTGGATGGGACCGTCGGTCTATCACCGTGTGGGCGTGCAAACACAACCAATCATATTGACGTGTCTATATAGTTTCACATCCGGTTTCGCACATATCCCGCCCTTAGCTCACGCTGATTGGTCCGGTACGGAACGGATTTTTGTCAGCTCAACTACCTGAGAGATCCCAGATGAGTGCTGTGTTGGGGAACATGGTTACCCAATACCGCCCTCATCTGGCAGCGTCAGGTTAGGTCGGCGGCTAAATAGAGATAATTCTGGGGGTTTGAGGTTTTGAGCACCACTGAAACATATGTGCACTGCTCAGTGGGACAGCAAACTAAGAATTAAAAGTCACTTCACCACAAGCACAAATGGGTTATGCACAAGGAACTTTGATTGAAATAACATTTTGAGATAATGTTCAATTGATTGAATTCCTGTAAGCTATTGAATGTTCATTAACGTGCACTTCTCAATACATTTACGATCTTGTGTGATATCATGAACCATCCAATCCTCTCATCTGGGACAGGTCTAGAATCAGAACTAAACAAAGAAGCAACTTTCAGTTTTTTTTTTTTTTATCCCTGCCTTTTATTGAGATTCAAAAAGTATTATTTTGCACTGTAAATGTACTGTTATTTAAAAATAATTACTGTATTCAAATGTCCTTTTTATATACTACCTTAGGGGGCCACATCCCCTATCACTATGACTCAGACATAACTATAGAGTTCACTATGACTCGAGTCATAAACACATAAACATACAAAGAGTAACCATTGCAGCTATACCTACCTACATGTAAATATGGTGCGTGTCATGCTGACTGTGACAGCGTGACGTAACCGACTAACCGCATCATGACAGACTCCAACGATCACATAAGGATCCATATAAGGAGCTCCACGTCAAATACGACCATATATGGAGATCCGGGTTGACCGTCGCTCTAACCTCTTGAGTGTGGTTGATGCAACGTACGGTATTTTCAACAACACGTCGGACACAACAGAAACCATGTATTATTGAGGCTATATACAGCTTTTGTTCCCACATGTCTCATATTTGCCATTGACAATGAAAGGAGAAATTAAGTCATAATTATGTGCCTCAAATATGACGAAAACTCGGTGGCAACAAACATTAAATGCCATTGACAATGAAGGGAAAAACTACGTCATATGTAGACGAGCAAATCGGCTAACCCATCACATAAATTCAGTTGTTCATGAGATGATGTATGATGATGTATAATGATAAGAGCGCCCCTCACTTCACACAGTGGTGATTTTTGGATGTCTCGTGATGGTTATCACATTTTGGGAAAGTGGCTATGGCCGATTTTAGCCTAAAGATAGTTTTTCGTGCAAAACAAATGCTTGCAACGGGCGCCGCGCGCTGTCTTATCGGTAGGGGTAATCTGCCTTTATGTTGGCGGCGATCTCCGCCTCCCACTTGTCTCCGTTGTTGAGCAGCTTCTCCTTGTTGTAGAGCAGCTCCTCGTGGGTCTCCGTGGAGAACTCAAAGTTGGGGCCCTCCACGATGGCGTCCACGGGACAGGCCTCCTGGCAGAACCCGCAGTAGATGCACTTGCTCATGTCGATGTCGTAGCGCGTCGTCCTCCGGCTGCCGTCGGCGCGCGTCTCCGCCTCGATGGTGATGGCCTGCGCGGGGCAGACGGCCTCGCACAGCTTGCAGGCGATGCAGCGCTCCTCTCCGGACGGGTACCGGCGCAGGGCGTGCTCCCCTCGGAAGCGGGGCGACAGAGGGCCCTTCTCGAACGGGTAGTTGATCGTGGCGGGTTCCCTGAACAGGTAGCTCATGGTCATGCCCAGTCCTCTGAACAGCTCCGTCCACAGCAGCGTCTGGGCAGCGCGGTCCGTGATGGACCTGAGATCCGTGGGAACGTCCCGAGCGTTTACATACTTGAATCCTTCCCAGTGTGATGATACGGAGAACGCCCTCACTGTACTCTGGCTGGCCGTAAAGGTGGCTGGCCTTGGCACAGAGTATAGTAAGTGCAATGTCTTTAACATGTACTCGCTATTTGGATTCCTCAGAACAGCGGGGTGGACCTGGCATGCACGAGGACACCAAGGCTTTTATGAGTGTTTATATGCCGGTGTAGTCTCCATACATGGATACGTTTACATTTGTGACATGGAGATTTACAGGCGTCTTCACCGCTTGGAAATCTACATATAATATGGGCATGTGCCATGTTACGTTTGTGACCTTAAAGGTCCACCTATGCATCCGCCTACGTTTGTGACATCCAACGCCAATTTATTTATACAGGTATAAGAAAGACTGCAAATGTTTTATTGAATCAATTTCCATCTGAAATTAAAGGACGCTTGAACTGGCTGCAGCAATCTGCAGGCAACATAAAGTTTAAATTTTAGTCTAACCTCACCGTCTATACAAGGGGAAAGTGGCAGAAGTGGTGTGCTGCCCCCACTTTCCACTGCTGTTTTCGCCCATTATACGTCGATAACACACTTCAGCGTTGCGCCGTGCTATTGAGCGCTATTGACATTGCTCCCTACCATTTCTGCCATATTTATTGTCTTTGCCCCATTTCGCCTCTGCAGCCCACCACAACGGACCGCTCCGAAAGGCAACGCCATTAGCCGATCATGTGACACAGTGCAATGCATGTTGGGTTACAGGTGCATGATGGGAAGACTTTTTGTATTACTGCTGCTGCTGCTACTGCTACTGCTACTACTTCTACTTCTTCTACTACTTACTACTACTACTGCTGCCAGTGCTACTTGAAAATGCCCCCACCCAGTCATTATGTCTGTGTCCCTTTTATGCCCATATTTGGAGTCATTTGTCAGGCATGCCCAGATATGGAGTGTATATGCAGATGTCAGAACAACAGTGTGACATCAGAACAGGCCAGCTCCATATATGGAAATATAGAGGTGATCAAGGCCTCGTGACATCGCGTGATGTCATCAATATTAACAAATGAAATGCTCGCGACGGAACATTCCGCCAATTAGAATCCAACCGGCAGCCGCTGTTGGCGGAACGTTACGTCAGATCTCGATTGGAACATTGGCGCTTTCTAGAGCAAGGATGGACTCATTTTAGCTCGCTAGCGTTGGCGCTAATTATTTAGCATCTGAGATGGCCGCCCCAAACCAGACGTGCATCCAGCATCCAAACCAAGTAGACCCGGGTCGGCGTTGGCTCTTGTGTCCACCAGGTGGCAGTTACATGTTAAGCCCATATATGGAGATGCCCGATGTCATCAATAATGGCCAGCAACTCTACATCTGACCTCAAACCCTTAGATCTCCATATATGGAGCTGACCTGTTCTGACATTCCATAATGTTGATCCTTCCCCATCCATCCTTCCTCTTCGTTGTCTCCCTTTTGACTGACACCTGTCCATTTAAACTCTAGACGGGCCCGCCCCAAAGTCATTAGTGCAGCCGCGCCCGGCAACCGGAGACACAGTTAAATAACTATGAGCATGTGCACGCACGTGCACACGCACACGCACACACACACACGAAAGGGGTTATTAGCCAAATTAGCCAAGCGAAGAATTTCCTTATGTCACACTTGTTTACCCCAATCAATGTAATCTGCACTCTTTCTTAATCAAAGGATTTTCCCCCGCTCATCTTCTCAGAGTAGCACTCCTCACCAAGTCATTACTGCAGTAATTCACATGATTCCCCAATTGTTCAGCCTCATTACGGTTACGGATGCCGATGGCCCACATGAAAGTGTGTTATGTGCGTGTGTGTGCGTGTGTGCATATGTCAATATATGTGACCAGATTTGACTGAGAGACTGCCATCGCACAAATTCCAGCTTTTCACCAGAGGAGAAAAACTTTTTTTTTGTACATATGAAATAAATTCTTAAACATGTAGCTAGGTGTAATGTTAGAGACCACAGAAGTGAACCTTTCAAGCCTGTTTTCTCAACTCGCTGTTTTCTGCAAAACATCACTCTATAAGCCATATCTCCAAAACTGGTGGGTCAAACTGAACAACCAATACGTCAATTTGAAGCTATGTTTCCCTGCTTTCATATGAAAAGAGAAGGGAACCCGCACACTCATATGCTCCAAGTCCAAAAGATACATTTATTGACAACGTTTCGAGCTAAGGCTCTTCATCTGGTCAAAACTCTTTTCATATGTTACTTTTTGAACCCAGCACCTCCATGAAGTGATGTGCGTATTTGTCCCTGCTTTCATATGACATGAAAAAACAAAAAACAAAAAAAATCCAATGGCAGTCTCTCAGTCAAATTTGGTCACATATGTATGTACGTGTGTGCCGATGTTCGTCTGCTGAGGCTGTGTGGTGTATTCAACAGTACTTGAGCAAAAGCACAGATACTAATTTACTAACTACTAGTAAAAGTAGCTCAGTCAAAATGTTGCTCGTGTAAAAATACTTAAGTGCAAGTAAAAGTAAAAGCAGATTTTATATCAATGCACTGCTGTAATGTTTTCACAATGAATTTACAGAACCATGCATGTAAGCAGAGTTTGTTTTCGAACAAACTACATCGAACAGAAAGCATTTGAAATGTATGGTTTTTTTTGAGGGGTGCCTAACGGCTCCAATGAACAGCTGTGTACACGTGTCCCTATGTATACTATGCATGTCTCCATGTCTATGTCTGTTGGGAGTACGGACAGCTGCAATACCACTGGGTGACCTAAAGTGGCACTGTTGAGCAGCGTGGCTGTGTGTCTATGTACGGTATGTATGCATATTTACCCAACGCACACTCACACTAACACTCTCACACACACAGTTTTTTTTCAAACATGGACGTCAGATATGGCCATGGGTGTTTGTCACGCTGATGAGACGATCAGCATGCATGCATGCGAGTGCTGTGGAGGCTCAATGTCAGAATGTTCCGACACTACAAGGCCCACTGCTTGCCATTAGGGGGAACCATTAGCTTTGACCATGTATAAGCCACCCATAATCACACAAACAAGCACCAGCGATGCTGCTAATAGCCCCCTGTGTGAAACAGGAACGGGGCTGCTGAGTGGACTGCTGCAATTTCACCTTGTAAAATTAGCTGACATTCAAGTGCCCAATGGGGAAATAATAAGACCCTTCCCTGGATCCCTTAATTCAAGACATTCGTATGGAGAATGTGACATTTTGCTCCGGAAGCGAGACTTTTGGGGCGGGAACCCCTTTTGGTGTTAGCATTATGTTATGCTTTAGCTATTGAAAAATAGCAGATCTACAAGCTCATAGCGCGCCACCGAGTGGCACGCTACGAGCTTGTAGGTCTGCTATTTTTGAAGAATCGTGAAAAGTGACATGAAAGTGTTTGAGAACGACTGATATAGAAAAACATAGCTTTTTCAAGAAAACAGTCAGGCTTTAGAAGACATTTGCAGAATCGTGGGTTATTAACAGTGCAGTCCTCTGAGACAGATGCAGCGAGCCAGGCAGACATATTGTTGATAGTATAAGATTGACTGAAAGACGGACTGATTGACGGCTTTAAAGGCTTTGGCTGATTTATCCGAGTGATCAACAAACACCCAGATCCGTCTAGACAGATGAATAGAGCATACAGTATAGACACAGAATAAACCCATGGGGAGATCAGATCATACCTGCAGCGTCTGGTTCCAAAACAACTAACTCAGCATCTCCAACTCACACCTCCATAAGGAAGACAGGATCAGATAAACATCATGTTCTAACCCATCAAAACCGGGAAAGAATCTGTTCTCAAAAATAGCAGATATACAAGCTCACAGCGTGAAAAATCCTGAAGGTGTTGGAAAAAGGTTTTAATATTTTTTTTCTCTTCGGGGGGGTCCCTGGCACAAATCATTTAAAGATGGGGGTCCATGGCCAGATACATATAATTATGGGGTCCATGGCCAAATATATAATGATAGGGTCCATGGCCAAATACATATATAATTTTGGGGGTCCTCGGCACAAAATTGTTTGAGAATCACTGATTTTGAGGGCATTTTGTAGAATCGGCCTCAGGCCTTAAATGGGTTAAGAGAAGAGGACTCATATCCAACACAAGCACACATTTTCTCTGTACTAATTGGAACATTCTTGTCTGCCATTGTTTACTTCTTTACACAATTACAGCATCTGAATCTGACATGCGCCATAAGGTACCATAAGTCAGAGCGTGTGTGTGTGCGTGCGCGTGCGTGCGTGCCTATTTAAGTGTGTTCTGGTCAGTTGAAGCAAAAGCTATAATAATTACCTGTTAGATGAATGTCAGACTATAGCATCTTCTACAAAGCAAATGACAGCTTGATTAACCTATCATAACAAACACATGCGCACACTTTAATATAGACTAAGCCGGGGTCAACTGTCTTTCTGATATATGAAGCATTTAGCAGAAATAGCATTAAGAGCAGTGGTGTCATGCTTGTAGAACGCATGACAGTAATTTTTTGACACACCGTGTCAAGTACTGTGCCGAATAAAATGGGCCTGGCTACTACTTTGCATATCAACAGGACAGCTTTAACTGTTTATACCTGAGCGCACGGTAAGCATGCACACTTACAGCAGTAGGCTATGACTCCAGTATAGGCTACTGCTGCTGTGTGGTCTTCTGCACACACAAGAAGAATGCCTCCTCCAGAACAGATTAATTCGTCCGAAGCAGACTTTTTAGTTTTAGCTAGTGTGCAGTAAAGATGTTTGTCTGACTAATTTTTGCGTTTGTGTCTAGAACTCTCTCATACACTATTTAACAATAGGCGTAGGGCGGCTATATCAGCTGTTCTGTTTGTTCTGTGTTCTGCGATGCGAACGTGCACGCACGTGCGTGCACGTGGCGTCATTAAAACACAGTGGTACCAGTAAAAAAAAAAACACCATAACACCACTGATTAAGAGCCATGGCATGTACAACAAGCATTTAGATTTCCCATCTACATGCAGGGAGTTTCAGCTAACCTGAACTACCAGTGAAATAGTCTGCTCTCCTTCCATCAGCAACTCTGACAACTCGCACCATCACAGCAGTATACGCCCGTTCTATGTTTACAGTAAAGGCATAATCATCATGTTAATTCATTATTTAACCTACTGCAAGTATACAGTATGCATTATCCAGATCCCCGCATTGCAGTTTCCCGACATCCGTCATCAACCTTAGCGTAAGCCCCTATTTGCGTATCAAAGATAGCGTTTGCAAAAAAACGCAAGACATTTCGGGGGGAGCCCGCATCACACATGCATTCCAGCGGCTATGCTGTGAAAACACAATCTTCTTTTTAAAAACCATCTGGGCTTGTTGGAGCTGGTATACCAGCTCTGCATTCAAAACTTGGGAGAGTGGGATAATCAGATGCTATCACTTTGGATTGCCTCCGCATTGCTGTGCTCATCTCTATGCAAACTCCAACACACACACACACACACACACACACACACACACACACACACACACACACACACACACACACACACACACACACACACACACACACACACACACACACACACACACACACACACACACACACACACACACACACACACACACACACACACACACACACACACACACACACACACACACACACACACCATTGCAGCCGTCTCCAGTGGAGGTCTGTGATGAGGCAATTGGAGAACGATAAATACTGTGAGACAAACAACAGCGTCTCAGTGATTTATGAACGTCAGGATTCAAGTGAATTCGACGACTTTGAGACTTTCACCCGGCGGAAGAATGTGGCTGACTCAAACCCATCCATATTCAACAAGGACACTCTTCTTACCATGTGTGTATGCGCGTGCGTGTGTGCACAGTTCAGTTCAACACGCTGTGTGTGTGTGTGTGTGTGTGTGTGTGTGTGTGTGCGTGAGGGTGTGTGTGTGTGTGTGTGACTACATGTTTCCAACGCTATCCCGCGTGGTGCGACATAAATCCGAGGCGGTGGATCTGATAAAGCAGAGACAGGACACGTGCTGCAGTCAACGGTTAAATGGTGATAATGGAAGTGAAAGCCACCCTGCACCAAGGTTAAAAACCCACAAAGTTATAAGTCTACGTCATCCGTTACATCCACCTTCAACCGCTTATCCGTAGTCGGGTCGCCGGGGGGGGGGGGGGGGGGGGGGGGGGCAACAGGTCCAGTCTCCTTCCATGAGGAACGTGCATCGTCGAGGACCTCCCTATAGGGAGACGCTCGGGAGGCATCCTTACTAAAATGCCCTGAACCGTCTAAGCTGGCTCCTTTTCAAAGCCAAGAGGCAGCGGGTCTACTCGCGTGACTGACCTTCTCACCCTGCGTTAGTTATACTTAATTGTGCATGGGGTGTCACACACCGAAAGTATACAGGCTCACACACACAACACATCTCGACTACGTTTAACTAATTCTGACCTGAGATCAGATTCTAAAAATGCCTTCTACATCCTGACAGTTTTCTGAAAAAGCCATGTTTCTATGTCAGTTGTTCTTCGATTTTTCAAAAATAGCAGACCTACAAGCTCGTAGCGCGCCACTCGGTGGCGCGCTATGAGCTTGTAGATCTGCTATTTTTCAATAGCTAAAGCATAACGTAATGCTAACACCAAAAGGGGTTCCCACCCACATTGGTTAACTCGGGCATCACTTGTAGTCTTCATCATGTTGATGAGTTTTATCTTGACTTCTAGAGTCTAGGGTAATATCTACATATTGTTTAGCATTAACCCGGAAATGAAATGCCACATTTGCACATTTGACATCTGGTGCACTCGTGATATTGTTTTATATCCACAATCTGTCAGCAACGTACCATGTACTGTTTTTGAAAAAATGTTGGCCGCAGTCATAATCCACCTCCATACATAGTACATGCTGTCCCTTGTTGCTGTTGCATATGGTCCGAAAATAATCGTGTTGTCAGTGTACATTACACAAATATAAATATATTGAGCTACAACAAACGCAACCAGATGGTAATGAATTCATGGAGAGAGAGATAGCACACAGTTTGTCCACGGGCCAAAATATTAGGTAAAAATCCAGACGGGTTGGAAAACACAGATACATTGAAGTACATTATGTACAGTTGTGACAGAAGCCTGCCGATGAAATCGGTCAGAAAACCAGGCCTTGAACATTGCAGGTTTTATGTAACGTTATCAAAGCAGTGTCTGGGACAGTAGGCCTAAATACAATTGAAATAAAAATAAAATAAATAAACTACCGGTATCTCAGCGAGTAAGAGTAACTCGTGCACTGCTGAATGTAGTATCATCGCGGTGTTCAGTTATGACAGTGTGTGAACATTATTCATTCTGTAATTCTACCTAGTTGGCAAGGACAGCTACAGTGGTCAACATGGATTTACACAAACACCCGGAGAGAGATTCTGACCATGGACACAGAATGAAAACCACACACAGCACAGGTGTAAATTAACCCATTCTGCGCGTGAACCCCTTTTGGTGTTAGCATTACGTTATGCTTTAGCTATTTAAAAATAGCAGATCTACAAGCTCATAGCGCGCCACCGAGTGGCGCGCTACGAGCTTGTAGGTCTGCTATTTTGGAAAAATCGAAGAACGACTGACATAGAAGACATTTTTAGAATCTGATCTCAGGTCAGAATGGGTTAAAACCCACAGTGCAGTGACGGCAGCAGCCGCCGCCGCAGCAGCACTTGGCTACCGTCTGGCAGTAAAGTATAGCAGAAATATGAGAAGGGAAAGGCTGTAAAAAATTGTGAATGGAAGAGATACAGCCAGTGCAAGTCAAACGACCTCTTTCCTCCTCCTCCTCCGCACACGCACGCACACACACAGTGGCCTCTGTCCTCCCGTGCCCCTGAACTGACTGACTGGCAACCTCATTACTCACGGTAGAGACAATGGAGTCGTGAGGGCTCAGCCAGGGGAGCCAGCCAGGGGCAGGGCATGGAGAATAGAAAGCAGGGTGGAGGCAGAGACAGAGGACAGACGGAGAGATAGCACTCTATAGGTCCGGGTGACTAATACAGTATGCCAGCCTGCATGCTTAGAGAGAGATAGTAATCCACTGCAGCCATGGTATAATATGCATGGCGAGTCTCCGGGATAGGCAATAAACCACGTATACAAAAGGAGCCACCGCTATAGGCAGGCTCCCTGGATGATGTGATATAAAAACCATTAGATCCACAGTCACGGAGGAGAGCTGCCAGGGGAATTGTGTTTCACTCTCTCTGCTTATTTGTTGAACGTCGAGAGCTAGAGACGCAGACGGAGGAGATGAGAGGTGTTCGTTGGAAGCCAAGGAAAGACTTAATAAGAGTTCTGATGAAACCCGGGATGCTTTTACTCATTATGCCGGTTCATGGGCTTGGGGGGGCTGACATTGTGTTTCTTCCTCGCAATACTACCTGTTCAGGTTCAGGGTTACCCACAGAACACACACACAAAGAGATGTAACTTAACAGAAGGATGATTCTGTCACACATACACGCACACACACACACACACACACACACACACACACACACACACAAAGATGCAAGTGAAATATGAATATCATAGTTCATTCTTTTTCTACCTGCAGGTCTGCTGTCAATCACAAACCACTTTATCTGACCACACGTCTACCTACAGTATATTACCTACCACAACCAGTTGTTAGTACAGCATGTGTTGTTAACCCATGTGACAACCGCAAGACCTGCCTAAATCTGCATCCTTCTGCAGCATCCAACAGAGGCCAAGGTCACCCTGGAGACCATCCATCGATTTGGCTCCGAACGCAGAGATCATACAGGCTTAGGCCATTTTACTAAAGAGGTCTTCCTAACCAGAGGTCTGGTTACCCTTTTATCTTTTTAACCCTGTACTGTTGTTGTATCTGTTATGTTTTGCTTTGTTTTTTTCTTAATAAAGTCTGTTCCTAGTGTTCCTATGTAAAGCGCTTTGGGTATTTAGAAAAGCACTATATAATAATGATAATTTGAGCTATTATTATTATTATTATAAGTGAATTTGCGTAAAAACACCTCCCCTCTCTTTTTGCCTCTCCGTTTTCTTTATGTCTCCCGATCTCCCTAACACGAGACAGATGCAAACACAAAAGTAAAAGGCCTTATTAATCATTTGGGTTTCATGTGCAGGAAATCAAGAGAGCCTTGAGAAGAACTGAGTAAATCAAAACAAGAGTAGAGGAGAGTCAGCCTTTTGTGCTCTGTCTGTGTTTTTATGTGGAAAATGTCAAGTCTAAGGTCACGGACGGTGCGTGTGCACTGAGCAGAGAGAGAGAGAGAGAACAAAAAAGAATAAGGCAATTCTACCCAACATTTTTCAACAATGCCTTCGTGAGGCGCCGTGCTAACCAAGTTGTCGCGTTTCCTCCAAAATACATCACTTCCTGATAATGCCAGGCAACAAGGAGTAACCCAAACAACTAGTCTAGTCGGGAAAATACCTTGACATCTCGATGAATGACATTGTTGTCATGGCAATACCGTAGCGCCTCGAGGATCTGTCTCATGTAGTGACTGAGGAGAGAGCAGAAAAAGCGCTGTCACGGCAATGTCACACACAAGAGAACGGCACAAATGACACCGTTCAAAGCCATTTGAAAGGGTTTATCGGCATGTCAATGCACTATGATATACAGTAATAACGGTGAGAACGTGACTGTTCTGCATTTGCTATGTGTATGCCAACTTTATCGAGGAGTGATTTGGAGCGGTTATTATGAGAGAATAAATTATGCACAAATAAATTACCTGGCAACCGCTTCACTGTAGACAAAGCCGGCATCTGCTCTCTTTACAATCTCAAAGCACAGGTCTGCTCCGTCCATGCTGAGAGAGAGAAAGAGAGAGATAGAGAGAGAGAGAGAGAGAGAGAGAGAGAGAGAAGGCAAGGAAGGGAGGGAGGAAAGAGAAGAGAAGGGGGTCAGTGTGACATAAAGGTCGGCGCAGGCGTCCAGGAGGAAAGGAAAGGTCACTCTTATTGAAACACAGTTTGTCTCTGGCTGCTTGTAGAGGTGAATAGGGAGGCATGGCTCGAGAGAGAGAGGAAGGCCAGTCATAGTGTGTGTGTGTGTGTGTGTGTGTGTGTGTGTGTGTGTGTGTGTGTGTGTGTGTGTGCGTGCGTGCGTTTCATTCAGAAACAGAACCTTATAAGGAAATGATATATAGTATATAAGTATTTCACAGAGACTCAACTATTTGTGAACAGTAAGTATAATGCAGCTCCACGATATTAACCGAGTCCCCAGGAGGATAAGGATATATTACTGTAACTAAGAGGTTTATATAGCGCTTTGCATTGAGAAAGCCCTCCTGCACATTAATTGACAATAATGATGTGGCTCTCAACAGCTTCTCAGAACAGTTAAGACCAGATTGTTGCTGGAGGTGACAGCGCGTGGCTCGATGCGCAGGCCAACAGTGCCCCGTCACAATCGATGCCGTTAGGGATGGGCTTTTAACCCATTTTGTCCGGGAACCGCTTTTGGCGTTAGCATTACGTTATGCTTCAGCTATTGAAAAATAGCAGATCTACAAGCTCATAGCGCGCCACCGAGTGGTGCGCTATGAACTTGTAGGTCTGCTATTTTTGAAAAATGGTTTAAATGTGCCTCAAATCCTTTTTGATTGATTTTGACGTCAGACCTGAATGGGTTAAGATATGGCCATTAAGCCACACAGCATCCACTCAATTTAGCCTACTTAGCTTACTTACACAACTACACTGACCATGCTACAAAAACACACATTGTGTGTGTGTGTGTGTGTGTGTGTGTGTGTGTGTGTGTGTGTGAGAGGGTGTGTGTGTGTGTGTGTGAGGGTGTGTGTGTGTGTGTGTGTGTGTGTGTCTATGCAGTATGCTGCACATTGCACACGCACTCACTCATCACGTACAAATCTAAGCCAGTCATTTACCAAGCAGGGACACAGACTCTCGTATCGCTCTTCCCTTCATTCTCACCATTATCTATAAAGTGGCCAGTCAGCACCATCGCTGTGTGCCTCTACACCAATTAAAAAGGATTGTTAAGTTGGATGTGGCCACTACACGGCCATATTCTATGCTCTGCTGCACTGGCAAATCCTCAGTTAATGCAAAAATAGAATAATACAATCTTGCAAAGCGCTGAAAATGCGACGCTCTTTTCCCGGCTGCATTTAAAAAAAAATCACACCCGTGTGAAGTGAGGGGCGCTCATCGTACAACATCCATTCATTGTCAATGGGAATGTAATAACTTTGTGCGGGACAAAAATTGCTCATTTGCTCGTCTACATATGACGTAAATTCTCCATTCATTGTCAATGGGAATTTAATGTTTGTGTAAGACAAAGATCTACACTAAAGCTTGAATATTAGCGCTGTTATATTAAAATTATATATTTTTTACTATAGATTAAATTGATTAGTCTGGGAATTAACTCAACACTATGGATTTAGTGTATGCCATTGTGCCACTTGCAATGTGCATGCAGTAGGCTAATGTACATGTGATCTATGTGGGCTTGTGCATGCCGGCCGAAGCGAGGGCTCAAAAAAATGAGCTTGTTACATTTTTGGGGTAAAGTATCCCTGCACCAAGGCCTACTAACTATATGCAAAAGACTCCAGGACTTGCACGATCGGTGATAATGGAATTAAATGATAAAGGAATTAGTTCTGGAAGGAGGGAAGAGAGGACGAGATATGGAGAGGTTCTGTGTATGTGTGTGTGTTTGTGTGTGTGTGTGTGTGTGTGTGTGTGTGTGTGTGTGTTGCTTTGAGATGAGCTGGCGGGTGTAAAATCTTAAATCTCATCTCAGCCCTTCTTACAGACTGTTTGACACTCTCCCTCTCGTCCTTCCTTTTCTCCTCTTTTCTCTGTCTACTCATCATCGCTCTCTTTCCTTCCATTCAGTTCTCTCGGGTTAACAAGCCTTCTCACACCGCCACCAGCACTGGATATGAGAACCACCATGGGGGGTTTCCCCTCTCTCCGCCTCCATCACCAGTCTCAATTTATACTCCGTTCTTTCAGCCTCTTCTGCCAACCAACCTCCTCCCTTCCCATCACATCATGCCCCCCCCCCCCCCCCCCCCCCACCCCCCACCAATGGATCAACGCTTCCCCTGCTGCGGTCACTGTACATACTGTACCCCCTATCAACCATGGCTTCCTCCCTCTGACATTTTTGACACCCGTTTTCTTCGCACGCTGGTTTTCAAAGTCTGATCTGAGGACCCCCAGGGGTTCCTCGGTGGGGTTCCATGGGACTAGCCTGGCTAATAAGACAAACTAATAACACGTCGTGTATATATATATATATTTTGCCAACGGCTGATTCGCGTCTGGCTTATTAGCCAGGCTATACCATGGGACCCCCAGCTAAATTTGATTTGTTAAAAAAAAAATCTATTGACCCACTTTATTTTATATATAGCTTAAAGTCTTTCAGATGGGGGTCCACTCCACGGCCATGAATGTGTGGGTCCTTGACATGGAAATGTTTGAGAATCACATGATTTAGCATCATGGTGGAAAACTGTGGAAGTGTGAAGGAAAAAAAGGGAGACTCACTATTCGAAGACCATGTAGAGCATGCCGTCTGAGCTGTAGGTCTCCAGCAGCTCCACGATGTGGGGGTGCTTCAGCATGTGGCAGATGCTGGCCTCCCTCTTCAGGTCTGAGAACACACACACACACACACACACACACACACACACAGGTCAAGACAGATTCCGCTAACGGTAATTAAACATGTCATGTTGTTGTTAAATAGGAATAAACACAGAAGCACCCGGAAGGAAGTGGACTAAAGAAAGTGGAGCAGCCAAACTGAATTCCTGTTTTCTTTTTTTTTTAGATTTTTTTTTTTTTGCGGCTTACGCCTTTTATTGATTTTTTAAGGGACAGATAGTAGGCTGACAGGAAACGGGAGAGAGATGGGGGGATGACATGCAGTAAAGGCCGTGTCGGGTTCGGGAGTCGAACCCGCGGCACACCGCGACTGGATCACCAGTCCGGTGCCCAGACCGTTACGCTACGGCCTGGGCCTGAATTCCTGTTTTACACAAAAAAAGGAGGTTGTACCCCCCCAACTTCCCAAGAGGCAAAAACAAATAATTTATTTTTTAATTTTCCTTCTTTTTTATGTGGAGAGGCTCGTTCGGAGAGGTGGAGAGGCTCACGCATGCACGCGATCGAAATAACCTATTTAATGTACTGTACTGTAGGCCTATTTATTATACCCACAATCGAATGCTATTCTAATTTAATTTACTTGCATAATAGGAACACTTTAGTGCTTAGTGCCTTTAGTGGGTTTTTTCCTAATACATTTACCTTGCAGACGTCACCTCACCTCTGTAATTTAATTCATAAAACACCTACAGTACAATCTCTCTCTAAATAATAGAAAGGTTTTCTTCCACAGCATCCCTATAACAAGGGAGCAGAACCAAAGGGAATCCTTCACATGACAATTTGACGCCTTCGTCTTTAACCCCCGTTGGAGGTGAAGCTGAATCTCGCAGCACTCCCAGCTCGACGATAAAAAAACGCCTGCATGTCAGAAAGCGCCGATATGGGCTTTCATGTTGCCTAGCGCTTACCGCGCTCACAGGCCCTAATGCAAAATGTAGAACTGCACAGTGCTCTAATTAGGGTCACGCCATCGCAGGCTGCTCAAATTGCAATGACACAGACAAGACGTTATGTGAAACGACAACAGGTCTGTCTGCAGTTTAGGTTCCAAAATAATGATGCTTGTTTAGCTCATTACTTACAGTGTCAGTGTTCAGTGCTATATACCCATGGCAATGAGCTTCTCCCACTTTAAAGGACCACTTCACCACTTTTCAACCCATCTTCATATAATTAGGTCCTCACTAATAATCATGACAACAATGGTGCAATTTCTTTCTACTCGGTCTGTGTCTCATATAGGAGGGCTGTGGGCAGTTCAGAAACCGTCTTCCAGTGACATCATCGATGGGGAATACAAGCTAATAGAAACTGCAGGCTTTCTAGTCCTGAAAAGTTGCAATGCGAAAATGGAAGCCATCGTTCTCACGATAATGAAAATCGAGAGATTCTTGTAAAACATATTGTTTAAAAAAAAATCTGCCTAATGATGATGTCACTGGAAGACGGTTTCTAAACTGCCCACAGCCATCCTATGAGACACAGACTGAGTAGGAAAGAATCGTGCCATTTTTTCATGATTATTAGTGAGGATTATTAGTGAGGATTATATGAAGATAGGTTGAAAAGTGGTGAAGTGGTCCTTTAACCCATTTAGACCCGAGGACGATTCCACAAATGTCTTAAATATGTAGTTCCAGAGACAGACCTCCCAGAAACAAAGATTTGAGTTCAAAACGTTCGCTCTGAAGGAATATATATTCAAAGATTTGTGCCACATTTTCACAATTTAGCTGATCTACAGGCTCGTAGCGCGGCACTCAGTATTTTTCAATAGCTAAAGCATAACATAATGCTTAAAACACCAAAAGGGGTTCGCCCAGAATGAGTTACCGTAATTAGCTCTGAAAGGCCAGGGTTAACAAGGGGAGAGGGGAGATAGCTACGTGTGTGTGTGTGTGTGTGTGTGTGTGTGTGTGTGTGTGTGTGTGTGTCACTGGACTGGAGAGACCGTCACTGGAGAAGAATACAAAACAGTGTCCTTTTAAAAGATGACAGACTTACAATAAAAGTAAAGAGAGAAAATAGCCAGATGTCACATGAGGGAGCCTGAGAGTTGTGACAAGAGTGATGTTCCCGGGGACAGCGACGGAATAGCTTGAACCAATCAATATTATTTCCAACACCCGACTCTCAGGAATGCAAATGGTGAATTGTTCTGTCATTTTAAACAGGATGGATGGAGGGTGCAGATATTGAGTATAAACCCTGGAGTCTCTATATTGGATAGAAAGCCACGTAGAGCTAATAATAAGTGTGCAATGCATGGACATTTCTCTACATGTCCAATGTAGGAGGCTGCAGTGCTCTGGAAAGGGGGTTCAATGTTGTCCACAGTGCAACATTATGTATTTAACACCGGGGGAGTTGTCTTTAGCCATGATTGCACATTACAGGTCTAAAACTGTGATTTCATTTGTGCAGCCATATAACTTCATGAATGCTTATTTTTGCAAGTCACTGCCCGGTCCTAAATATTAGGCAATAATATGTGTGCAAATGTGTATACGTGATATACAATGTTTGTTGTATTTGCTGTCTTGTTTACTTACTTTGCCATCATTTTTGTGGCTATACGTTCACTATAACTATATGTTCTACTCCCATCATCATCCCCATAACACTATTGATCATCATATTAATGATTCCTCCTCATTTACTTCTTATTGTATCCACCAGGCCAAAGGCGTGGCCGAGACTATGTTTTCACCCCTGTCCGTCCGTCTGTGTACAGCTAATTTCAGCAACTTTTTCTACTACTCCTAAAGTTTGTCCAAAACTCACACAAATATATACATCATCTCTGGGGTCATGTGATCAAGATGTACGAGTCAGATTTTTCTGATGCCATTCCAATTCCAATTGGCCATGACAGTCAAAGTTTGCAGCCCTGGGTAGGCAACCTGGCCTGGCGGAGACCTGTGCTCCGAGGAGCACACTTTTCTAGTTCATATTGATTTAGAGGAAAAGTCTCCAACTTTACCCATCACCTTTTCTCTCAGTCATTCTCTTCATTTCTACCCCCGTGCGTTGCACTCAGTTTACAAACACACTCAAAGGAGCACAATTACAAAAAAACCTGCAATTGCATTTAATCCTTTTGAAGGATACAGTAGTATATGTACAGATACATTTGCCTGTCAAACAATCAATCAATCCTCCATTCTTCCTTTTACTTCAACCATCCTTCATCTCTCCATCAACACAGCCATCAATCCCTCCCGTCCACCCACCCATCCATCATTCCTCCTTCTACCATCCAACAACCACACATTCATCTGTTCCAATAGGTGTCTGTCTGTCTGTCTGTCTGTCTGTCCTCCTGGCAGGCAGCAGCTATTCTGAGAGAGCAGGCTTGACGCTGGAGGCCAAGTACAGACATACTGTATATCACATATACATAACCTTTCCACCTTATGCACACGCTCAAAACTCATTCCCCGAAAACGCATTACCGAGCACTCTTAACTGCATTAACTTTTAATATCCTCTTCTTCTGCAATATTGCACGCTCATATATTCCACCTTCCCCCAGCATGGCATTCCCATGTTTAACGTTGGCACATTTATTGCACTGAAGAGATGCGAAAGAGACTCACGCGCACGCACACACGCACGCACACACTTTTTCCAAGGATGTGCTGACATTTAATTAAGCCCTGAGTTGAAGTCATGGGTGTGTGTGTGTGTGTGTTGCTCCTGGACTCTGCGCTAACATTAAGCTCATCCTCAGAGGACCAACACAAGGCTACTCTAGCTCTGCCCATGATGCTAATGCTACTAAAGCTGAGATAAGTGGCTACCTTGAGGCTAAACTCTCCTCCCGCCTGCCGCTTTAACGCTGTCTGGCGGTCCCCCCCACCAGTCCCAATCCAATGCTTGTCTGTGCAAAGGGAAAATAAAGGCTTAAACGGAACACTCCTTGTCTATACATTCTTGCCGATGTACCATATGGTGATGTGAATAGTCCATGAGCCAGTTTCAACCAAAAAACCTTTCTAAC
>NC_139707.1:39591576-39596576 GCF_964188405.1 Protomyctophum parallelum | reverse complement strand
GGAGAGTCATAATTCAAGTGTAACACCCAAAGAACTTAATGAGTTAATGAAAGACTGAAGGTGGAACGAGAGAAAAAGAAATACAGACCCAGAGTAATTCCCCCCAAATTATAGTGTAGGAAATACACATTATTAGATGGAATTAGAATGGAAGCCAGGGCTTTTGTGAGGCCCGTCGCCCTTGTAAATGAAAGCGCTGCTCTTTTTTGTCAGCTGTTCTGAATGTTAAATATCCTGTCGTGGCAGACAAAAGGCCACCGGTAACTCTGCACACAGACCACGGTGCACTGAGACGTGAATGCACGGACAAGGGAAAAAAAGGTGGGGGTTGAAGGACCGCTTCTCGTTGCTTTCTAAAAATACCTGGCTGGGATATATGGGCTGTAGTAAACCTGTCTCACAGAAGACTGCCCTCTTTCCCCCATACTCCTGTCTCCAGAGATTCCACCTTGCACTCCGTCTCATGGCTAATTTATACTCGAAGTCTATTGTACGGCGTTTGTTGCATGCCGAAAATAGCCAATGTACAAGCGACACGACACGATACGATGCATTGTGAAGACTTTCCCCGCAACGTGACAACGGCATGCATCAAAGTATAAATCAGGCTTCCGTCTTTTTGTGCTCCCCTTCTTCTTCCGTTCAATAGAACTCTCACACACTCCACATCTCTCAAATCGATCCGCTGTAAACTCTTGTTCCCTCTCGGCTCTCTCTCTCTCCTGCCATCTCGCATCTCATTGTGTGGTTCATTCATACATGGAGCAACTGGCGGCCCCGGGGGCCACATGCGGGCCCCCCCACCTTCACTTAATGCGGCCCTCAGGTTAATATCAGAATACTGATATATGCCCAGGCGGTGGCGTAACCGTCTGGGCACCCGACTGGTAATCCAGTCGCAGTGTGCCGCGGGTTCGACTCCCGATCCCGACACGGCCTTTACTGCATGTCATCCCCCATCTCTCTCCCGTTTCCTGTCAGCCTACTGTCTGTCCCTTTAAAAAACCAATAAAAGGCGTAAGCCGCAAAGAAATATCTTTAAAAAAAAAAGAATACTGATATATTATTGATTTCAGCTGTTACAATTCCAAACATGCAAACATGACCCACTTTTGTATGTCCAATGTGTTTGGATTTAGTTCATAAAGTGAACATTAAATTAATTTGAAATTAAATAAAAAGGTTATTTTTCAGGATTCCAATCAAATAAAAAGGCCAATTTTTTTTAAGGATTTCAATTCAAATATAGCAAAAAGAAAGCTGATCAACAAGCTCAAAAACAAGACACATTTTGAGCTTGTAGATTGGCTATTTTTGCCACAACAGTAGCAAAAATAGCAATAGCAGAAATAATCAAAGTTGCCCACCCCTGGTGTGGTTGTATCTGACCAGAATCCTGATAGGTGCACATGGTCAACAGCATCACTGTTCGTTCTGTGGAACTATTGACACAACCAGCCCTCACCAGCCCTGGATGACTTGGCATGTTGCACCAGAAGAACATCACGGGGTGCACGGCACGCTTTGCCCTCTCGGTCACCTCGCACCTCGCCGTGTGACATGTTTTGAGTTTGTCAGGCGGAAGTCAACAATCAACTGATCATTATCGTCAGCCTGTGAAAGCCTTTGATATTTATGAGCTAACAGAAACGAGAGTAGTCCAACTGTGTGTGTGTGTGTGTGTGTGTGTGTGTGTGTGTGTGTGTGTGTGTGTGTGTGTAGTGTAGTGTACTGTGTACACATGCATACCTTCTGTGCTGAGCCCAGGGCTGGAGGTGAACTGGGCCACATCGACAATCTTTACAGCAAATTGCTGTCCCGTCTCTCTGTTGATGCATCTTCTCACCACACTGAACGGTCCTCTGCGGGAGACAAACACAGACACACCGTAGGTTAACATCGTGACATCAATCACAGAATGTAAATCTCTGTACCAGACGACCAAACAGTTTTTCTCCCAGGTGGTCGGAGCCTTAGTGATGAAGTGACGGATTGGTCGGTCTGTTTGGTCGACAGACTCGGCACACGACGGTGGAAACTTCGGTTTTTAGAGACAGTTCATCTCTGAGAGACTGTGGGGACCGTACGCAAGTCTCAGAGTTAAAAAAAAAAACACTCCAAATTTCCCTGTGTGTACACACACCACTCTAAAAACCACTCTAGAAAACACAAGAGTTTGCTCTTCAAAACTCACGTCAGGAATTATTACATAACCGGATCACAACAGCAAAAGCTTATAAGGATGGAAAGATAGCGTTATACGGACATCAAGGCCGATTAAGTAGACACACTCTCTCTCTCTCTCTACCCCAAGAGGCAAGCATGGACGAAAACAAGAGCATATGCAGTTGCATGAGCTGGGGGTGAGGTGACCCTGACCCTGAGGCTCTTGTGGGAAGAAAGCTGCGTGTGTGCGTGCGTGCGTGCGTGAAAGAGAGAGACGTGTAGTGGGTACACATCAAGAATTTTCAGCTGGTACTAAAGCATGTACACAACAACAAGCGAGCATTGCAGTTTGGTTCTCTTGGTCGAGGTCAGACAGCTCACCTCCTGTGTGGAGGAAGTGTATTATCCCATTCAGCAGCTAGACAAATAAGAGGTCTAAACTCTCATTGCACCGCTGGTTGGAACCAGCAGGCCGACAGCAGGCCACGGTCACAGTACAGCACAGGACCATCGCCCACCAGACTTGATAAAAGAAAACTCCCGACTACTGCTGCTGCTCTCAGAAGACAGGTCTAAAAGGGCTTGACATAGAGAGGCTGTGGAAAGGTGACGGGCTGACAGTGTAGCCGTGTAGCAGGTAGCCTATATAAAAGAGAGTAAAAGTAAAAGAGAGAAGAAGAGTATTGAGATAACCTCAGTATTGGGGTAACAGAGCGAGGTCACGGCGGTGATTACATTAATGATCTATCGTTCATTGAAATTTTAGGAAGATGTGCTCATTTGAAGCTTGTTGAGCCAGAAGCGTCAAAGGAGAGAAACATCTCAAAAGCTCAAAGTTATGCTTAGACGTCAGTCTCTAGAGGAAACGGCAAAAATTAAATATCAGATGTGCCCGTGCCGTCCGTTTAGCAGTGACGTAAATAGGTTTCCAATGTAATGGGTCCCGGGACCCAGGGGTGGTCTTTTAGATGGGTCTCTAACGTTGTACTCTAAACAACGTTAGAGTACAGTATTGCATCCCAGGACCCCCCGGAGGTTGACATGATGATTTCGCAATTCAGTGAGTCTAAGGATGCAAAGATGCAGGCTATTTGCATCACTGGTTTAGACGGTATAACGGTGTTACCGGGGGGTTGAAAACGCACCAAAGTGAAACCACCCTCCAGAGTGGAATGTTTGAAAACGCCCCGCCCCTCACGTCTCCATCTAAAACGCAGGGCAAAACTCATAACATGTGATGTTGTCATGGCTCAGGTCAGCTAACGTCGTGTATTGCTATTACGTTGGTTGCAGCGGGAGGCATACTTTGGTTAGACATAGCATTGGTCCGACTGGATTAAGGTTGGTGAGGGGTGCGTTAAGGGTTGGGAGAGGGTTAAGGTTAGGTTTAGGTGTGCTGCCCCGTGGGAGGTTAGGGTGAGCCGGTGAGGGTTTTGACATATCGGACCAATGTTATATGTCTAACCAAAGGCATGCACCTGTTGCAGCTGCATGTGGGTGTAAACAAGCAGCTGTGATAGGAAGTAGAACGGAAGTGGTTCTACGCACGCGTGACTGCTCTATATCCGTTTCATCTCTGTGCTGCTGATAAATATGCTATATTCTATATAAATAAATACACGACGATGATCACACCTTCCCATGAATATAAAAACACAACATAGCTATGACTCAAAACGCTAACCACGCCACCTCCAGGCTTTCCACGCGGGAAGGAAAGAACACATGTCTGCCGTCTGAATGTACGATCATTTTGTATCTTTTCTGCTGGGCAGATGTTGTACATTGTCTCACTTAAATCACTGTGCTCTGACAAGTTGCTGAAAGTGTGCGTACTACTGTGTAGCAAGAGTGATTGCATTATCCGTGCCACGCTACAGCACAGAAACATGCTGTGGAAAATGGACTGAATTGAAACTGGGATACAATGACCGGCGAACGAAAGCGGAGCATGTTAATGCCTCCTTTCACGTGTTATATAATGTGTAAAACTGCAAAAAGACTCAAAAACCTTTTTAAACATAAATTGAAAGCATTGACGGATCCCACAAATGATAAATGATCTGGTGCAAAAAAAAAGAAGCCGACAAAAATGCTAGCATAGTCAGGACACATACACAAACGCACGCACGCACACATGCACGCACGCACGCACGCTCCTTCTAAGCAGTTATTTGTGGACCTTGAGGACGTCTACCAGTGTTCTAAATAAATGTAACGATGTGGCCCATCAGGCCATAATAATCACAGAGCGGGTATATAGTTAACAATAAAAGAAGCAATTAAAAACACACAAAAGGTTCATCTGCTGCCTGTCAGCTATATAGGTCCAGTCTCTCTCCAGGCCTCATGTGCTCATCCATATGGGAGAGATGATCAAGGTCACAGACAGTCCTATTAACCCATTTTGACCTGAGATCAGATGCTCAGATCGGATGTCTTCTACATCCCGACAGCTTTCTGAAAAAGTCAGCCGTGTCAGTCGTTCTTCGATTTAAAAAAAATAGCAGACCTGGCGCGCTACGAGCTTGTAGATCTGCTATTTTTCAATAGCTAAAGCATAACATAATGCTAACACCAAAAGGGGTTCCCGCCCCAAAATGGGTTAAAAATAATTCAAAGATGCCAGTGAGAGTTTCATCTGTGTGAAATGTGCATGTGTATAAGTTAACAGACGTGTGCATTTATCTGTTGCTTCCCATCTCGTCATCTTTTCTCCGTCCTCGCTGAACTTCTGGTGAACCGAGAGAGAGAGAGAGAGAGAGAGAGAGAGAGAGAGAGAGAGAGAGCAGTGACTTAGGTTCACCAGCAGAGCATCTTTTAACTAGCTAGAC